>NC_057005.1:3324767-3379767 GCF_000002595.2 Chlamydomonas reinhardtii | reverse complement strand
GGCCGGCAGATGGAGGTGCGGCAGACGCAGATGCGGAGCCTTCACACACGAATGAGCGAGTACCGTGTGTGGGTAGGGGCGTAGGGGTAGCGGGTGTGGGGTAGGGGTAGCGGGTGTGTTCAGAGGCTGTATGTACACGAAGAGGGGCCCACCCACGCCGCCATACAGCACGCTGCATTATGCTGAGATGTGTTTGGCACTGCATGAACGCTGCTGTGTTGTTTGCGTGGCTTGCGCCCCTGCTTACCACTGTCGAAAGCGCGATAAGCGAGGCTTTGCATTGGCTGCCGCTACATATATCTGGCCGTATGCCGTAGGCGAGAACGTGGTTAGGGACCTTCTCGCCTGCGGCGGCGGCCCACCCGTGGAAGATGCAAGCCCTGCTCAACGGCCCGCTCATACAACGCTGATGCACGAGGTGCCAAGCGCCCAAGCGTCAGGATCCACCTGTACGTCAGCATTCCTGCTTCTCCAAGATTCTTCACTGCAGCAGTGCAGCACACCCCGTTCAACCCTGGCCCTCGCTCATTTCGCCACAGCCTACAGGCAGCGACGCGCTGGCGGCACTCGCGGGCCACACGCGACCTACGGAGCTGCAGCCGGTTTCGTGCAGCGCGGCCCACCAACTCGCATTCACCATGTGGGGCACACAACTTGAGAGACGCGGCGTGCACTCACAGCCGTTACACGTGGCCGCTATGAAGCTGCCGCAACAACCTTGCTTGTTCACCTGGTCCCAACGGCCCTGTCAGGACCACAACCGCACGGCAACGCCTCCGCTTCGTCCACTTCTGCGTCTCCTGGGAGACTCACTGCACTCCCTTTCCTTCGACTGGCTCACTTTCACCTCGCCACGGGCCGTTACGCGTTGGACACCGGGAGCAGGGTTAAAGCAGCCAAGGCCAACCAACTGGCGCTGCAGTGACGCTGGCCACGCAGCCCACCACACACTCCCGAAGACTAGCGCTCAAGACAGCACCCCGACTTCCCCAACTCGAGTGCGCAGTATCCACATAACGCAATGGTACTTCCATTCCATACCCACAACTGGCATCCGGCAAGCATGCGAGCCCGCAATGGGCAGACTATGAACACTCTTGCGTGCACGCAGCGCCATGCGACGCAGACGCACTGCCGCTACTCCCTCCCTGCGCAAAGCGCTCTGATCAACGCGACGGCGATAAGCAAGCGTGGCACGGCTCTCCCGCACTCTGTACTCCTCCTCTGTCCTCGCATGCGCCCCTCACTTGTCGCCTCCATGACCCATCTGCGGCGGTGGCGGCTGCATGCCCGGGCCACTCGCGCCGCTGTGGCGCGAGTAGCCCATCCCGCCACCCATCGCGTGGCCCGCCTCCTGGCCGGTCGCACCCGGCGCTGTCGCGTAAACATACTGCATACCCGGCGGCGCCGCCATGCCAGCCGGCGCATAGAAGTACGCGGTGGTCGCCGCCGTCGCGCCCTGCATGCCGCCCGCCGCGCCGCCGGCCGCGGCCGGCGCCCCATACATGGCGTACTGCGCGCCCTGCGCTGCGCCGCCGGCGCCGCCAGGCGCGGCGCCAGCCGCCGCGTAGTAGTACTGCGGCTGCCCCACCGGGCTGGCCTGCGGCACGTAGTAGTAGACGTACTGCGGCTGCTGGCCAACCGCCGCCGCCATGTCGTGCGGCGCGTGCGCCGCCGCCATGCCCGCCACCTGCATGGACTGCTGCTGCTGCTGCTGCGCCGCCTGCTGCTGCTGCTGCGCCATCCCGCCGTGGCCGCCCGGCTGCTGCCGGCCCATGCCAGCGCCCGTCACGCCGCCGCCGGGCTGATGCGGGCCGCCTAGCGAGCTCATGCCGCCATCCCGGGGGCCGCCGCCGCGCTGGTACCGGTCCCGAGGGCCGCCGCCGCCGCCACCGCCACCAGGGCCGCCCATGCCCGCCCCGCCATGGTACATTCCGCCAGGGCCGCCGCTGCCGCCAACAGGCCCACGGTGCTGCCCACCGCTGCCGCCGCCGCCAGGCCCGCCCGCCCTGCCGCCGTAGGATTGCGGCGCACCACCCAAAGACTCCGATCCCGCACCCATGCCCATGGGCCCGCCCGCGCCACCCGGGACGCCTCGCCCGCCGCCGCCCGGGCCCTGGTGCGGCTCACCGGCTTGGTGCAGGTAGGTCTGGTGCGGCGGCGGCGGCGGCTGGTGCCCGCCGTGGTGCCCGCCGGCGCCCGCGCCGCCCGCGGCCGCCATCATGCTCGGCATCTGCGGCGAGCCCACCATCATCCCTGGGCCCTGCTGCTGCTGCGGCATGTTGGAGCCGTGGCGAGCCGCGAAGCCGTGGGAGCCCTGGCGGCCCACTGCGCCGCTGCCCATGGGGCCCGAAGAGCTGATGCTGCCGGGCGTGCTGGGGCCAGCCGGCAGGCCGGCGGCGGGGCCGCCCACGCTGCCGCTGCTGCTGAAGGCGGGGATGCTGCCTGAGCGCTGCGCCTGCGAGGTCGCCTGCTGGTAGGTGGGCTGGAAGGTCTGCGCGACAAGGGGCAGCGGGAGGGTGAGTAGACCAAAGACTCCCGTTGAGAGCCCCGAGCCGGAGCCGGAGCCCATCCCTGGAAAGACACCACTAGGCCGCGCGCGCAACGCCCGGCCACAACCAAGCCACCCAACATCACACGCCTCCGCGCTTGCAGACTCTGCTTTCAGCATCGCGGCCGTGGCCGACGGCAACTCCCACAGCAGCCCCAGCGCACCTTGACGGCGCGCGCCACCTTGAGCGGCCTGCCGCCCGGCACGGTGAGACCCGGCAGCACCACGCCGTTCAGTTGGCGCATGGCGGCGGTGGCGTAGGAGGCGTCGCTGAAGGTCACAAAGCCGTAGCCGCGGGACATGCCCGTCTCGCGGTCGCGCATGACCTGCGCGCGCGCGGGACGGGTGAGGTCCCCACGGCGGGTTGCGCAGGGGTGTTATGGTTGTTTTAAGGGAGGAGATGGCGAGCTAGGCGAGCAGATTGCCGGGGCATGTGCTTAGCTGTTTTTACGCCCCGGCACATGTCCGGCCGGCGCAGGCTGCCGTCACCCGCCGACCCGGCTGCATGCCCGCCCATTAAACAACCAACAACCCGCCGCCCCGGCCCCTGCACCCTGCCCGCTCGCCCGGCAGCCCGCCCAGCCCCCGACCAACGCCTCTGCCTGTGCTCCGCTACTTCGGCTTGGCTTGGTTTAGTTTGGGCTGGTATTTACAACCCCCTTCACTTCTTAACTACCATAATCATGCATGTAACCCCCACCTGGATGGAGGACACGTAGCCCACGCGCGAGAAGGCGGCGTACAGCGCCGGCTCGTCCGCGGACGGCGGCAGGTTCCCCACGTACACCACACGCGGGTCGTCCTCGCTGCCGGGGCCCCCGCCTGGAGGGCCGGCGTAGCCGCTGCCGCCGGTGCTGAGCCCCATGGCTACGCTCACGCCTGCAGGGCCTCCGGCCGGGCCCGCGCCGTCGCCGTGGGAGGCGGGCGCGCTGCCCGCCGGCGCGGCCATGGCAGCGGCGCTGGCGGCGGCGGAGGGGGTGGAGAAGGGCGAGGTGACCAGCGGCGCGGGCAGGTTGGCGCCGGCGGCGCCGCCGCGGTGCGGCGAGGTGCGCAGCGGGCCCGCGGGGCCGCTGCCCATCGGCATGAGCGGCATGAGCGGCGGGGCCGGGGCACCGCCAGAGCTGGCGGCAGCGGCCGCCGCGGCCGCCGCCGCGGCAGAAGTCGCAGCAGCGTGCGGCGGCGCGCCCGCGGACGCCGAAGGCGGGCGAGGCGGGCGCGCGCTGTCACTGGTGCCGGGCGCGCCTGTGTCGGCTGCGATGGCCGCCGTCTGAACCTCGCTGGCCTCGGCCGGCGCGCCGCGCGCGCGAGCCTGCCCTTGTCCCTGCTGGGGCTGGTGCAGCGTCGGCGCGTCCTTGGCCGGCTCCGTCGCCGCGACCTTGAGCAGCGTGGGCAGCACCGGGCCCGAGCCCGACAAGTTGCCGCCCTGTTCCATGTCCGCCTTGACGCTGTTCACAGGGGAGCCCTGCACCGAGGACGAGGGCGACGGCGACGGCACCGGCGGCGGCATGCGCTGCGCCGCCGCCGCGGACGAGGAGTGGTGGCCCGCCGGCGACATGGGCGCCGCCGAGCCGCTGCCGGCGCCCGAGCGCTGGTGGGCGCCGCCGCCGCCGCCGCCGCCGTGGTGCTCCTTGGCAGCGGGTGCTGCCGATGCGGCAGTTGGCGCTGTGTGGGCATGCGTGGGCGCCGAGGTGCCGGTGTGCTCGGCAGCGGCTGCGCCGACGGCATGGTGCTCGTTGCGCGGCGGGGGGCCGGAGGAGGCGCCTGACTCGGGCGCACCGCGGCGAGGGCCACCGCTGCCGATGTTGCTGCCGGACGCCGCAGCCGGCGCCCCCGGCACCTCGGTGATCATGAGGGAGCTGCGGCGGTTGCTCCCGCTCCGGTGCAGGTGCTGCGGCGGAGGGCGCAAGCACCGGTGTCAGGTGGAGGACAGCGGTGAGACGGTGCGAGAAACCCATGAAGCCACGCGCAGCCGGCAACAAGGCATTCATCAGCATGCCGCTCATCTTGGATCTAGCCAGCCCACCTGCATGCCAGGCCCGGAAGGCGAGGTGAGTACGGAGCTGTGGCCGGAGCCGCCGCTCTCCAGATGCGAGTCCACGCCACCCAGGGCCGACCCCGGCCCGGATCCGGGCGCGGGGCCGCGGCCGCGCCGCTGGTAGGATCCGGCCGGGCCTCCCGGGCCGCCGCCGCCGCCGCTGGGACCCGGCCCGCCGCCAGCGCCAGGCTGCCCGGCACTGCCGCCGGCGCCGGCACGCTCCTGGACGCCGCCCGGCTCCATGCCCGGCCCGGGCATGCCTGCATCAGCGTCGGGGGCACGCGTAGCGTGCAGACGTAAATACAATATCTGGCAACACACAGCTGAATTTGCAAGCGTTTGCAAGCCTGCAAAACGGATCGGGCCTACAGCTCGCGGCAGCTCATGCCCCCTGCCGGCGGAGGCAAGCTGCGCGCCCGCTCGACCCTCTTACCCTGGTACTGCACGGCGCCCGGCGCCGCCGCGTATTGTGGATAGTAGCCGTACGTGTACTGCATGTACTGCATGCCCGGCTGGGAGGGATAGACGTAGTACGGCATGGAAGAGTACTGGGACGGGTCTGCGGGGGCACAGTGCAAGAGCGTTTTCGGTTGTGTCCAATCAACAAGCGGTCAGCGTCAGGTTGCAAATACACATCCCGAAACATTTACGGTCCTCACGAGCCGTCTACCCCGCGAAGCACAGGTCCCCGCCCACCCATCACGGTAGATAGCCTGGCCTGCAACCGCCACCACAGCCGCCTCCGCGCCCCATCCAAGCACTCTTCCCTTACCTGCTGGCGTCATGGCGCCGTTAGGCCCCAGCACCACGGGCACCGCCATGTACTGCATCTGCCCAGACGTGGCAGTCGACAGCGCCGCCGCGCCGCCAGGCACTGCCGCCGCCGCCATGCCCGGCCCCGCCGCCGCCATCGCGCCGCCCGCAACGCTGTACGGCACGGCGCTGCTGGCGCCGCCGGGCGTCTGCCACACAGGCATGGCGCCCCAGGCCCAGGCCTGGCCTTGCATGGCGGCGTACTGCGCCCCAGCGTCGGCGCCCGCGCCTGCCGGCATGACAGACATGGGCATCATCTGCATCGCGCCCGCCGCCGGGCCGCCACCGCCGCCGCCCGCCTGAGGCATGCGGTCGGACACAGGGCCACCGCCGCCGCGGCGCGGGCCGCCGCCGGGCCCGCCCTCGCCGTGCCAGTTGCTGCCACGGTCACGGTCGGGCCCGCGCTCGCGGCCACCCGCACCACCGCCGCCGCCACGCTGCGACGCGTAATGCGGCGGCGGCGGGGGAGGCGGCGGCGGTGGCGGCGCGACGCCGGCGGGCGACATGCCCGCTGCCGCAGCCGCCGCAGCTGCCGCAGCCGCTGCGGCAGCCGCCGAGTACACGGCATCCGGCGGCCCGCCCTCACTGTCCACTGCGGACGACGACATGCCGCTACCAGACTGCCGGTGCGGCGGCGGCGGCACCTGCTGTGTGGTCCAAAACGACCCATCTGCATCCGGCATGCCACGGCCCACGCCGCGGCCGGCGCTGCCGGAGCCACGGCCGTAGCTGCTGCCGAGGGCGGACCCAGGCCCGCTAGTGGCGCCGCTGCCGCTGTCCCGGTAGCGCGGGTAGGTGTGCATGCCGCCGCGCGGAGGCGTTCCCGAGCCGGAGCCGCCGCCGCCGCCGCCACCGCCGCCGCCACCCAGTGGCGCAGTCGCCGCCGCAGTGGAGTTGGCCGCAATGTTGGCCGTGGCCACCGCCGCCGCTGCCGCCGCGGCTGCTGCTGCGGCAGCTGCACGCTCTGTGACCGCCGGGTTGTTGAAGCTGCCCCCGCTGAAGGCAGCCGGCGGGTACTGCGTGTTGACGCTGCCGCTCTCATCCTGCCCGCGCGACCCAAAGGCCGGGCGGCTGCTATTGCTGCTGCGGCCCCGCCCGCGGCCGCCCTGGCCAGGCCCTGCGGCATGCTGGCCTGGCCCGCCCTGCGCCTGCCCCTGCTGCGGGTGCTGCTGTCCAGGCTGATGCGACTGCTGCTGCTGTCCAGGCAGTTGCGAGGCGGCGGCACGGTCCGCAGCGCCGTTCGCCGCGCCCGCCGCCGCACCGGCGTCCGCGTGTGCAGGCGATGGCGGGCGGCCGCAGTGCTCCGAGCTGGCAGCCAAGCCGGACTCATCCTTCTGTGGGCAGCAGTCGAGAGATCACGCTTTAGCTTTATAGCAGGCAATGAGCTGTATCAAGCAGAACCGAGATACACCCAACGCCAGCAGCCGTATTTCGAGCAGCCGCAATTGCGTGCTAATAAGCGCTCATCTCACCTCAGCTCCCTCGTCGTCAAGTGCACCGCCAGCTGAGCTGTCCGGTGACATGTTCACGGCGGTGGCTGGCGGCGGCTCGGCGCCGGCGGGGCGGCGCGCGCCCGAAGCCGTCAGCGTCTGCGGAGCGGCCGCTGCGGTGCTGCCGCGCCCGCCCTGCCGCAACTCCAGCAGCGCAACGTCGCCTGCACCGGACAGCACAAGCAGGCGCAGCAATTGATTAATGCGAGCAAACAATTAATGTGAGCAACAGTGCGAGCACGACAGCTATGGCGGAGCCAGCAAAAGCCCACCAGGCGCGTGTGACATCAGCACGGACGCACCTACGGCCGCGGAGGCGAGCAGCAGCTGCTGCAGCTGCTGCTGGGGCCCTGTGTACCAGCCCACGAGCGACAGCGGCATCAGCCCGCCGCCCGGTGCGACCAGGCCGCCCTCGCCGGCAGCGGCCGCCATGCCAGGCGGCGTGCTGGGCGGCCGCGGCGCCGGGGCGGCGGTGCGGCAGACGCTCAGCAGCGCGCCCGCCGACGCGCCCGCGGGCGTGCGCAGCACAGCTGTGTCAAAGATGTGCACCACGCCGTGCTCGTCGCCAGCCGCCTGCAAAGATCAGCCAGGTACATGGAAGTCAACGGGACGGTTCTTGGATGTTGAACTGCTGGTCACAGCACCACACGTAACGCGAGGCGGCTTAGTGCACCGGCAACAAGGCCCTCGGGCGGAGCGGCTTGGATACCGTGCTCACCAGCAGGCCGCTTGCCGGCTGGAACTTGCACCACATCAGCCGCGGCACCGCAGCGCTGCCCTGGCCGTTGCTGCCGGCGGCGCCGGGCGCGAGCTCTCCGTGCATGGATAGGGGTCTCAGCTCGCACGGCTCCAGGTGCCCGGCTCCGCCGCTGCTGCTTGACTCCCCGTCCAGGTCCCTGCTCACACCCGAGATGAGCAGCCGGCGTTAGCGGGCGAAAGGAAACGCCACAGCGCAGAAGACATTTCGGGCGGTGCTAGTGCTCGAGCGCCAGCCCTGCGGCTGACGCCAGACGCCGGCCTACTCACCAAATCAAGCCGCGGCCGCCCACCGTCGCTGCCAGGAACCGCCCCCCGCCGTCCCAGCCAAGGCTGGTCACCTGCACGCAGTAGTGATCATTCAATCAGACTGAAGGCCAACGACGTACCCCCAGCATCACCGGCTAGGCGCGAGTGTCCATGCCCGTGCCCATGTCCAAAACGCGTCACTAAAACGACTCCACGCGGCCGCACCTCCGCCTGCAGCCCCTCCGCGAGCGTGCGGTCGGGCAGGTACGGCTCCGGGTCGCAGCCGCCGTTGACGCCATTGGCCGCCGGCCGTGGCTGCAGCGTCCACATGACAATCTGCGCACCACATGGCAAGCACAGCAACATAAATGGGAGCGCTGTTTAGCCAAAGCAAACTGAAAACCTTTCCGCACAGTCGCGCCTGGCCGCATGTTTGCCGACTGCTGCCCACGACGTCGCCGCAGCGCTTGGTTGCGCAGGCGTTCATGGGCACCACTTACCGAGCCGTTGTCACACGCCGCCGCCACGCGGTTGCCCTCCGGCGACGACGCCAGCAGCCCAATGTCCGCGGCGGTGGTGGGCGTGTACATGTCCGCCGCTACACACAGCGACTGGTTGATCTGCACGTCCGGCATGGCAAGGCACGACCCATTAGACACCGTTTGCCTTCATATTAGTCCACAGCAGTTCTATGCAAGCATAGCCGCATGCTCCAAACCAGACCCTGTACAACCAGCGGCCATTTTCCGGGCTTAACAGCCTTGGTTTCCGGGAAGTCATGGCCACTGGTAACCCCGACCCCAGTACTGTGCACGCAGCTCCTTCCGCCGCACCTGCCATGTGTGCAGGACCGGCCCGGCAGCCGCAGCCAACAGGTCCGGCGCCGCCCATGACAGGGACAGGATCTGCTCTGCGGACCCGGGTATCGTGTGCAGGTGCTCGCCTCCGGGGCCGAAAACGCAGATAGACCTGCGTGGGAGTAGCAACGTGTCAACGGCCGCACCAACAGCACGTCGAGACGCCGGCACACAGATCACCCACGAAACGGTGAAAACCTAACACGGAACGCGAGGACAGCTTGCAGGCTGGCCAGACCACCCAGCCGACATGCAGTCTCCTCCCCAAGGAGTTTGCGGTGTCGCAAACTGAAACCCGTTCGCCGCGCCTACCCTGCGACCCGCGTCAAAGCCCTGGGGCGGCACCACCAAAGCGCTGGTGCGCACTACATCCAAACATGATCCAGCAACGTAGCCCTGAGATCTGATCAAGACCTCGCACGATCACCTGCTGCAAGCACGCATGCAGCCCCAGTGCCCTCCCACCCGCCGGCAGTCTGCTGCCACGGCGGCAGGTGCTCACCTGCCGCTCGCCGCCGCGACCAGGTTGGTTCCCTTCACCGCTGCCACCGCCGAGATTGCAAGTGTCACGCTACCGTTGCTGATCGAGTCCGAGCGGCCGCGGTGGACAATAGGAAATTGCAAACTGCAAGATTCCTCGCCGGTCACGACGTGCCACCATTTCAAGAAACCGTCTGCTCCACCGGCGATGAGCTCTGAGCCCTTTCCAGACAGCGCGATGGCCGTAATGCCTGCTTGCTGCCCTTGGATGCGATGGCGAAGCTGAAGCTGTCCGTTTCGGCAGTCCAGAATCACGAGACTGGCGCTGCTGGTGAGCAAAACAACTGCGCCAAGCTGCGAGACGAGCACCTCGCGAATTTGTGCCTGGCCGGGGCACAGGCTCGCGAGCGTTCGGAGCTCAGCGGCCATGGCGATAGCCTCCTTAAGCGGGACTGCCTTTTCGGTACCTTGCAGGGGCCTTGTACAAGCCTGGAACTGCCCCTGGCCCAGGGGCTTGGGAAAGTCTCGTTGACCCCGGCTGAACTGCGTGTTCGCAAGGGTTCTCACAAGCAAGCCAAGTGCCGCAGCGTCTGTTTGCTAACTACGGCCCCATGTCGGTAATGACTTCGCTAAATATGTAGTGTGGCGGGAATGTTGAGTCAGTTTGCGGGTCCGACTGTTGAGCTGCAGATGAGCCGGGCTGGGAAGGAGGACCTGTGTCTGCAAAAGAATGTAATAACATGTCAAAACAAGCGTTATTTTGTCAAAAACCTGTGAAAGTTACCCCGCTGGCACATGGCAAGGCCAGCTTGAGGTTGCAAGTCTGCAAAATCCACGTTTCCAGCGTGAAGTAGAAGACGTGCATACGCACTTGTGGCCACGGAAAACGGACCTTCGCTTGCACACGTAGTTTAAGACTAGTTGTAACTTCAAGTCGACAGCTCGGGACTTTTTGGCTTTCTCGCCGGCTCTTTGAAGCCGCCAACCACTGGTGGTCTTGCAGATGGGCTTACATTGTTAAGGCGGCATATTTGTGGAGCTGAGCCACGGAAGAGCGGAGCGGCCAGGGGAAGAAATGCTTGCGTTGCGCCTGCCACAGGTAAGCTGCAGACATGCGTGCTGTTGGCTATCAGACAAGTGTCAACCTTCAATGATGCTTGCGCGCGCGCGCGCCCTGGCAATGGCGATGTAGAACGCCTCGCTTACCCGCGAGGACGATAGCTGACGCGCAGCTGCAGCTGCGCGCCAACACCAGCACCCCACAAAACGGCAGGCACCCAAGGGAGATACATGTCATATCGTTAACGTTTTCTGCAATAGTGCTGGCGCACCTTCCGCGAGTAACATACCGATTCTACCGGCACCCGGCATGTTTTCCCCTGCGCTCCAGCGAGTACCGGGCGCGCTGCGCCTAGCAGAGCCAAGGGACTGCGAGTATGGCTCGCACGGCAGCTCGCCCACAACACCCGGCAGCTCGACGTCAAGCGTGCGCAGCAGCACGCTTATGTCGTCGTACGGGACTGACATGAACCGTGACTTCGACGTGCTGGCGCTGTTGGAGGAGAAGCTGCGGCGCGAGGTGGAGCACGAGGAGCTTTGCGCAGCCATCACCGACTTCCATGTGGTGCACGGACACTTTCCTACGCTGCGCCAGGTGGCGCTCGAGCTGGGTGCAGAGCCGGATGTGGAAGCGGCTGACATGCATGCAGCCGGGCCTGCAGGCGGCTTCCCGGCCCACCTGACACTCACTATCAAAAGTGTCTCACCCCCCCGGCTGCGCGTGGCCAATACCCCGACGCATCGGCACCTGCAGCATGAGGAGGTGGGCACTCCAAAGACGTCTGACGCCACGCCGACCGCCCTCGCTGCCGAGCCCGTGTTCTTTGGGCCTTCGCGCTCGCTGCAGACCGCCTCGCCCGCCGGCCTGCGGTTTCACGACAGGCTGCTCCTGCACAGCCCCAGCCTCCGATCCAACCCCAGCACCGCCGGCAGCCCGAGCCGCGCCGGCCTGCACGCCCCTGGCTCGGCCATGGCGTCCCCCTTCCGTGGCGTCCTCACGCCCACGGCGCTGCTGCAACAGCAGAGGGAGGGCCAGCCTGGAACCCCGCCGTCGTGGCGCCGTGAGCTCCAATGGCCCGCGCCGCCGGAGGAAGCGGCTGCTCTCACCCTGAGCGTTCAGCACACACCCTCGCGGCTGGCGCTGCAGGCCGGGCACGAGGGAGAGGACCTGGATGCGGCGTCGTCCGACAGCGAGGCTGACGGCTGCGACGTACACACGGATGAAAAGGCGGCGCCGCCGGTACAGGGCGCCATGGCCTTCCGGCCCTTCGTGCCGGGCCTCAACCTGCTGGGCCTCAAGAAGAAGTCACCCCAGGCGCGGGTGAGGGATCATCGGTTGGGTAGTGGTGGTGGAAGGGCAGATGCACGCCGGGCCGCCGGGGGCAGTCACGACCGTAGGGGCGGTCGCATACAGCTTGAGCAAGCCAATGCATGCTGCTATTGGGGCCCTGCGCGCTGACGACCGTAGTGAAGAAAACCTTTTTTATCTCCGCAGAATGGACCCAGCCCGCTTGCTGCGGGTGCGCTGGCGGGGGCCAGCTCGGGGCTGCACGTGCACGTCGGCAATGCCGCCTTGCACGGGCCCGGCGCGGCCGGCAGCGGTGGCGCATGGGCGCCCACGCCTAGCGGCGCCCACCGCGGTCCCGATACCGCTCGCGGCTCGCCCACAGAGATGCTGCGTATGCTGCTGCCCAGCGCCTGCAAGCCGCGCGGTAGCGGCGGCGGCCCTCCGGTGGGCTCGCAGGGCGGCTCCTCCTTCTCCGCCTGGGCAGGCAGCAGTGGCGGGGGCGGCACCGGTGCCGCTGCTGGCGCATACCGTGAGCTACCCGGGTTAAGCAACCTAGCGCCAAGCGCGCAGGCTCTTGGGGCGCGACAGGAGCTGAGCGTTGGTGGCGGCGTCGGCACAGCGCTGCCAATGCTGAACGCGGGCTTGGCAGCCTCGGCCGCGGCGGCGGCGGTGGCTGGCAGTCCTATGAGCAACATCGAAATGGTCGCACAGTGGGCCGCCGCCGCGGCGGATGCGGCGGCGGCGGGGCTAGATGCGGCGGCAGCAGCGGACAGGGTCGATGGGCAGGGGACGCTGACAGGGGCAGCAGGCAGTCTGCCCTTGCACGCTGCGGTGGGCAGCCCCCGTGTGTCCATGGACGATCTCGACCAGAGCCAGAATGGTGAGTGTGGGGCGCAGGGCGCTCGTGGCTGCCGTGGTGCAATGTGGCCATCATCGTCTTGCGTCGAACGTGCAGCGAACTGCCGGATCGTAACAACGCGTACTCGCCTTTACCACACTCGCAGGCGCTCGCCGTGACACGCCCATCAAGGCCGGTGTAGCGGCCGCAATGGCGCACACGGTGCAGCTGTGCGTCAAGCCAACGCCGGAGAAGCGCGGAGGCCCGGACGGCGACGGCGCGGGCAGCCGCCGCCGCGCGGACCTGCACAACACCCACGACCAGGCCATAAGCGAGAGCGACGCCGGCAGCAGCAGCCGCTCGCATCCTGCTGCCGGCGACGATGCCGCCACCGGCGCCCCTGCCACAGCCGGCGGGCCCGACGGCTGGAGCAAGGCTGGCGGCAAGGCGGGGCTTTCGCAACTTGAAACCTCGGCGCTGGGTCGCTCACCGGAGGACTGTGCTGTGCGCCGGGACACGGAGGAGCGCCCTAAGGGCTGGGCGGCGGCGGCACCTTTACAACCTGCGGCGGCGGGCGCGGTGCCCGTCAGGCTGTCAGCCGTCGCCGCCGGTCTGGTGCCTCCGCTGCAGCTGCCGGCCGCTGGCCCCACAAGCGGCAGCTACCTGCGCAGCAGCATCGGCGCGCCCAGCGCACGCGGTGCAGGCGGCGCCAGCCGCAACCCGCCCAAGGCCGCCAGCGCCGGCGCAGCCGGCGCCGTACCGGCGCTGCCACCGGGCTTGTCGTCGGCGCTGCAGGAGCAGCTGCAGCAGCAGCTGCCGCAGCTGCCGCGCGGCCCCGCCTCCGGCGCCCGCACGCGGCGGCTGTCGGTGACGCTGCCTTCGTCCCTGCTGTACGGCGAGGGGCCGCTCACCGCGCGGCGCCTGGTGGCCACCGCCACCACGGGCGTCACGTCGCATGCGCTGTGTACGGGTGGGTTGTGGGCGGCAGCGGCCTCGGCGGGTGGCTGGGTGGCCAGAGGCTACGGCAGCTGCAACAGGGAGGACAAAACCGAATGGGTTGGTTGCACTGCTGTAGCCAGCGGGCTTGCGTCGCGGGCCTGATCCATGGCTGGCGGGCGCGGACTCCTTTGATTCCAAGTGGCATGCTTTGACTCTGTTTGTGTTCTGCGTTACCTTGGCAGTGTTCTGGGCTGAGTCAGAGGACGAACTCAGCGACTACGACAGCGATGAGTGCGACGAGGATGAGGAGTACGACCAAGAGGAGCTCCTGCAGCACGTGACAGACGTGCCGGCGGGACTGGTCCTGAGCGCTCATCACGTGCTGGGCGCCGCCGCCGGCGAGGACGAGTTTGCGGTGGCGCTGGCAACGGCACGCGCGTCGCACGTGTTCACCGCGGCTGCGTTGGCGGCCGCCGCAGCAGCTGCAGCCGGCGGTGCGCAACCCAGCGATACTGTGGCGCTGGCTCCGCAAGAGGGACGCGGCGTGGCGGCGGCGCGTGGCCTTGGTGGCGGGCGTCGCAGCCGGCGGCGGCGCGGACGGCGCGCGGCGGCTGAGGAGGATGAGGACGACGAGGACCGGTGCGGCCTGATGCTGCCGGAGGAGCTGTGGGACGCGTGGGAGCGGCTGAGCAGCGGCTCCAAGGGCCGCCAGTATCGCCTGCTGGAGGTGCGGCTGGGAGGGCGGCGGCGTGTGGCACGGAGAGGGCTGGGCGCGGGGTCAGGGAGGAGGGCGAGCTGGGGATGGGAGTGGCATACGGTTGCGCCACAAAAGCAGGATCGGCGCCTGCATGGTGGGATACGGTGCCCTGCTGCATGGGATTCCCTGCGTTGAGGCCCACGTGGTGTGCCTCCTGCCTGTGTGCAGTCGCTGACGCACGTGGAGCGCATCACCTGCACCTCCTACTCCACCGTGTCCAAGGCCTGTCACCAGGGCAGCCCCGTGGTCGTCAAGGTGGGTTCTGGCCGCTACCGGCCAGTGTTGGCACCCAGAAGCTGCATCTGCAGTTCTGCACACTGCGTCAAAGCACGTGTGGCACGTGCAGACGCCGACAACGGCATCTGCCGCACCCGGTCCGTTGTCCTGACCTGACACAACGCGCCATGCTATACACTCACACATAAGGAGCACGAAGCAACCGCATGCGGTGTCGACCCTGTCCCCATGTGCTTTCCTAAGACACACACATATACACACACATACACACACATGGTGCGGACAGATCTACGACGTGGCGGAGCGCGACAAGCTTGCAAACGCCTTCGCCGAGATTGGCGTGCTGCTGCATCTGGCGGGCTGGGCGGGCGCGGTGCGGCTGCTGGACTACGGCCGGCACGAGGACAAGGTGGGCAGGGGAGGACAGGGGAGGGCAGCACAGAGAAGGGAAGGGGAGGGCAGGGGAGGGGAGGGCAGGGACCCGGGCTACCATCCAGCTGATGACGGCCGGCTCTCACTGTGGTTCGGGCAGCGGCTGTGCGTCCGTTCGGGCCTCCTGGCATCGAGGTTTGTCGTTGCGTGCGTTGCGCACTTTCAGACCTTTTTTCTTTGTCTGTCCGCAGGTGATGCTGATGCTGGAGAGCTGCGACCACAGCCTGAAGGACTGGTGCGACAGCCAGCGCTTCGAGGCGCTCACCGGCGCCGAGTACATCATGGAGTGCCTAAGGTGCGGCGGGTTCCTTCCTTGGGCTTGGGGGGCAGGCGGGATCTAAGAGGGCAATGGGTGCGGCGCGCGTCTTCCTAGGAGGGCAGGCGGGATGCACGAGGGCAGCGCGTGCGGCTGGGTCGCGCCTGGGGCAAAATTTCCGTATGCTCAGGGAGCGGTCGTCCTCACATCAGGCTGCAACCGGACCGGCCAGAATCCATGTCATGCACATGCACACGCGCTCTTCTCGTAGGCTGTGGTGCACGCTTGCTGAGCTGGTGGCGGAGCTGCACGAGCGCTTCCACGTGGCGCACTGCGACCTCAAGCCAGGTGGGGGCACGCGCACGCAGCTTTCCGGCACCCGCATTTCCCCCCCCCTCACGTGGTGTGCCTCGGAGCCCTACAACGCACCGAGCACTGCGCTCCCCCCCTCTTCTCCCCTCCCCTCCCAATGACGGTAATAGGCAACGTGCTGCTGTCCTCGGGCCGCCTCAAGCTGGCGGACTTCAGCGAGAGCATGCTCTTCAACGGCGCGCCGCTGCTCATGGACCAGGCCAGGTGCGTCACGCCACGCCCACCGTCTCCGCACCCTTGCCAACGCCAAGCACGTGCTTACTGCCACATGCTTCCGTTGTCCCGCGCGCGGTCGTGGACCCCTTGCTGCCCCTACTTCTGCCCTGCCCTGCCCTGCTGAAGCCGACCTGCTGACCTCAAACTAATCCCCAACACCGTGCAACACACACACACGCGGGCGCATGCGCAGAGGCACGGTGGTGTACCAGCCGCCGGAGATGGTGCACGGCCATTGTGTGGACGCGCGCAAGGCCGACGTGTGGGCCATGGGCTGCATCCTGTACGAGATCATAACCGGCGAGCTGCTCTTCAAGGGCAACAGCGACTGCATGCGCGCAGTGGCGGCCGGAGCCGCGGCGCGCGCGCTGCGGCACCACCACCACCACTCGCGCCGCCGCGGCTTGAGCGGCTCACGCGGAGGCAGTGGCAGTGGCGCCGGCGCCAGGGGCGGCAGCCGCGGCGGCTCGGAGAGCGGCGCCGGCGCCGGCGCGGGCGCCAGTGGGCGCAGCAGTGGCGGGGAGGGGGGCGACTCCGTGAGCTGCGGCGGCGCTGACGCTGACGTACCCGTTGTTCCGCCTGTGATGCCGGCGGTCTCCGCAGCAGCGGCGGCAGCGCCACCCCAGCCGCCGCGGGTGCCACGGCTCCCACTTGGTCTGGCCGCCCGCCCGCCTATCGCACCCGTGTTGTCCCAAAGCACAGGCCCCAGCCACCAGCCGATGGCGCCGCCACCCCTGCCGCTCCCGCCGCACCTCTTCGCCCAGCCCGGCTCCGCGCGCGGCCTGCCCTTCCCGCCCGCAACGGGCCGCTCCCTTGAGCTCATCGCCGAGGGCTGCGGAACCGAGGACGGCGGCGCGTCGTCCCGCGCGGATTCAGAGTCGTGCTGGGGTGGCGGCGTGGGGGGCGCCTCCGGTGCCGCCACCACCGCGCCCACCACCGCCCGCAGCCTCCTGCCCACCGCGCGCGACACGGCACGC
Source organism: Chlamydomonas reinhardtii (assembly GCF_000002595.2). Classification (NCBI taxonomy): domain Eukaryota; kingdom Viridiplantae; phylum Chlorophyta; class Chlorophyceae; order Chlamydomonadales; family Chlamydomonadaceae; genus Chlamydomonas; species Chlamydomonas reinhardtii. Next base: position 3,363,165 of record NC_057005.1, on the reverse strand, counting down.
AGCTGCCACACGGCCCTGGGCACTTCGCGTGGCGACGGCTGCGGCGGCGGCGGCGGCGGCCGCGACACCGCGCGCAGCATGGGCCTGCCCTTCGACACCGCCCGCAGCGCCGCCAGCTCCAGCACGATTGCGGGGGGCGCCGGGGTCTGGCCGCCGCCTCCGCCGCCCTCCGCCGGCACCGCGCGCAGCGTCGCCGACAGCGAGTACACGCTGGCGCTGGCGCCGCCGCTGCCAGGGCAGCGGGCGCTGGTGGACAGCTGCAGCGGCGGCGGAGCCGCCGCTGACGACGAGCACAGCCGCGGCACCAGCGCCGCAGGCGCCGCGCCTGAGGTCTCAGCTGCACCTATGAGCGCGGCGGCGGCAGCCGCCGCCGCCGCCGCCGCTGCAATGCCGCCGCCGCCGCACCGACGGCTGAGGCACTCGGTGGCGACGCAGTGCGCCGACCCCTCCGGCCCGGACTGGATGTCCAGTGAGGAGGCGGACCGTCTGCGCATCATGTGTGACGAGCCACCCAGCTTCCTGGCCATGGCAGTGGCCGCGGCCGCCGCGGCCAAGGAGGCCGCCGCCGCGGCGGGCGGCGGCGCCGCCGCGGCTGCGGCTGCGGCGGCAGCGGCCGCGGGTATGGACGCGGAGCAGGCGGCGATCGTGGATGCCTACAAGCCGCGGAAGCTGTCGGGTGCTGAGGGTGCGTGGCGCCAGGGGGATTTCCGTTCCCATCCTACGTCATTGCTGCTCCTTTTGTTCTTAACTTGTTGTGCTCATGCCGCATCGTGACACCAACCTCCTGCCGCCGGCTCCTTACCCAGCCCTCCATCCGCTCTCCCTCCCCCTTGCCCACCGTCTACCATTCGTCTTAGCTTATCATGAATGTTTAATCCCCGTCTGTTTCTTGCAGGTCCCAGCCTGTGCGACGACGTGCTGGGCCTGCTGCGCCTGGTGCTTGTGGAGGACCACGTGCGGCCCGGCATGAGGGCGCTGGCGGGCCGGGCGGCCGAGGTGCTGCAGCGTCACTCGCACCTGGTCGCGGCAGCGGGAGAGGCAGCCGGTACAGGCACAGACGCCGACGCCATCGCGGCAGCGGAGGCGGAGGCGGGCGCTGTCCAGGATGGAGGAGAGGATGCCACGGTGCAGGAGGCGGCGGGCGGCGCGTCGGGGGGTACGTGTGGCGAGGGCAAGCCGCAGGTGCCGTCACGGCCGTGCTCGGGTTTGCTGCCGCGGCTAAACCCCGCGGCGCTGCAGCCGCTGCGGCTGGACCAGCTAGCTTGGGGCGGAGGTGCCGGCAGCGTTTGTGCGGACCAGGCTCCAAGCGCCTCGCTGGCGAGGCTGGACGAGGAGGACCTACTGCAGCTTGATGGTGGTGGTGACGGAGGGAACGCGGGAGCTGACGGCGTTGCTGGCTGCGGCGGGGGGCGTGCGGTGAGCCTCTTTGACATGTGTGCGCCGCTGGTCACGGCGCGCGGCGGGCGGCCCATGTCACGTAGCTGGCAGCGCTTCCTCAGCAAGCCGTGAGCTGGTTGTTGCGCGGAGTACGGTAGTAGGTTGCGTGGATGGGCACTGGGGCACGTGCACTGCGTTGATGGAAGGTTGAGGCTACGGGGAGGTGGGCTGGAGATGCGGCATGGCTGAACGGCAGGTGGCCCCGCGCAAAGCATGGATGTGCAGGGCAGTAACAGCAGGTGGTTACAGACTCCCCTGGTTACAGATGAACTCTAAATGCGTCTTGGAGAAGGCAAGAGCACGTCGTGATCGGGGGCCGGGCTTGTGCATGGTTGCGGCGCAGGGGCCGGTTGGGTGGGGGCCAACTGCATGATCTATTGATCTGTCAACTTGCCGTACAGACTAAGCACTGTTGCTGTAAATAAGGCTGAACTGTAAGGGATGCTGCTTTGACACTCTGTGCTCCTTCCTGCCCATGCACGACTTGCATCTTCCCGGAGTCGGCGTGCAAAGGGTCCGCCTGGCATCTTACAGCGCCCAACAACCCAGTGCTGCCGTCCGCCGTCGTATCAGCACATCGACGTGGGGGTCTCAACCGCTGACATATGGTTCCTTCACCAGGGATTTAGCAGCCTACGCGGGCGGCGGGCCAGTGGCACAGCATGCATCACACTTGAGTTGCATCGCCAACACTAGCCAGTCTCGAGGCCATGCCCTTCAAGGGCCGAGCCGCAAGCTGCCGGCTCGCTTATGCAATTGTACTTCCGTGCATACCATGTGCTCCGGATTGAGGTCCGCCAGACCGCCACACAGCCATACGACAATCACAACGGCGCACGTACCGCATTATAAAGTCTGCGCCCCATTTGTCAGTACCGCAACCATCAATCAACAAAATACCCAACTCCATGCCCCCAACACAACCCCTCTATCTTCGCCCAGCCCTAGCCAGTGCCACAGCCACTGCCACGCATCCCGACATCCGTAGATACGCGTCATGCCACTTGTCGGCTGCCCATGCGCTGCTTACGGCCCACGGCGCCATGCGACCCCGCCGCTCCCGACACCGCAGAGGGCAGCACCAGGCTAAAGGCCACGTTGACACACGCCAGCTCGGATCCATCCGGCCCGCGCGCCACCACCTGCAGACCGTAGTCACCCTGTGCCGCGGGCGCGTTGCGATTGCAGGTCAGATTGGGGGTGGCAAGGAAAGGAAAGGGAAATAGGAAGAGGAAGGGCAGGCCCGAACATCGCTTTAGCTCGATCTGATGGTGGGCCTGTTTGTGTATGTGCGTGAACTGGCTGGGTGGTCGAGCGCCGGTTGGCGGTTCCAGGCGGGAAGCCGGTCCCAAGCGCCGTTACGTTACCATGCGCGCGCATGCGTCTGCACCGCAGCCCGTGCTGATCATCTCTACAGGAGTGCCCCTCATTGCAGGAGCTCACCGGTGGCGCGATGGGCGGCAGCACCTGAACAATGGTGATGGCGATGGGGCCGGCCGGTACCTGCAGGCGGCGCGCACATGCCGCATACCGTATCTGGTCGGCGGCATTGGAAACCGGGCCCCGGCCTGGTGGAAACAACACGCTTTTATGGAGTTCACCCCGTGCACCATGCGCCGTGCTGCGGCCCCTCCTTGGCGGTTGTGCTCTCCTCCCAACGCCGGCAATCCGGCATGCATGAGTATACCGTATGCGGCTTCAGCCTAAGGTTGCGTACCGGGCAGGTGGTTTTGGTGCACAGGTCCGAGGTGCTGGAGTAGATGGGCAGCCCGGAGAAGGACACCGTCATGTCCACACTACCGCCCGGCAGCTCGTTGCCTGCGGGAGGCGCGAGAGGCAGGGGCCGCATTTTCAAGCAAGCAGCAAAGCAGCATGCAACTGGAGTGAGTGTGCGATGGGACAGGGTTTAGGCAGGTCCCGTAGGGTGCAGCTGGAGTGAGGTGCGGGGAGGCGCGGGCCCGCGGGGCGGCGACCAACACGAACAACACGGTTTGGCGCCCTGCTGCTGGCTGACCAGCTCCTGCCTTCTACGCTTAGCTTTCAGGTACGCTCTAGGCTGTCCGTCGTGCATGCATCACAGGGCGGGGGCCAGCAGACCAGATGCCAGCGTGGATGACGCCTGAGCGGGAAGCTATCCCAGGCCATCCTCGACAGGTCAGTAAGCTCACCGATGTCACCCGAGATCACAAACGTCGCGGGCGAGCCAATTACGGGCGGGTCCGGCGTGAGCACAACCGAACTAGGGCTGAACTCGGTGAGCCCGGCATCGCAGGGCGTCCATGACATCTTATCCGCACATGTGAGGCTCACTGCCATAAGTAGAATTGCGGAAAGTGCGAAAAGGTGCCGCATTCTCTACCAAAATGGAAACGTTGCAATGATACGTTGGGTGTCTACGAAGGACTCCTACAGCAAGAAGAGCAGAAGATTTGCATGTGGCTAGCGTATACAGCGCTGTGGCAGCTTGGATGGTGAGAAGGAGCTAGACTTGAAGCAGGAAGATGCATGCCTTGGGTTTGGCACGCCCCAGCACACCCCTGCGCCAGCGTGCTGTCCGCCCAAACTCACGCACGCCCTACAAGTATAAATCACAGTCTGCATTGTCAAGTGCTATCTTGCACGCACCAAGCCATAAGCAGACCTTGCAACTGCCCCGCACACAGCTCAATATGTGCCCCCTCACCCAAGCCACTCAAATCCTCTTTGCATCGACGCCCCCAGTCGCGACAATAGCTTCAGTATACCGACTCCAAGCGCGACTGACACTGCACGCTAAGTTACTTTACTGAGCCGCTCACGTGCCTTTGCGCTCGGGCGAGTAACAACCTCCTCGCCATGCAGTCCCTCCAAAAGCCTTGTGTCGCGACGCGAGCGCGCCCATCTCATTTGGGTACGTTATGTGTGTCCTTCAGAGCGCAATGGAAAGGCAAACTTGACGCCGCTTGCAAAATGTAAATTCACAGGATGTGCAAGCGTGCGCTCGCTCCCGCGGCAAGTTTGTGTGGCGCGCAATGCGCCTGAGACAAAGACGGATACGCCGGTGACGACGGCGTCGCCTCAGGAGGAGCCCGTGTCGCCGACCATGCCCACCGAGCGAGCGTCGGACATCATTGCTGCGGCCACGGCTAAGTCGAACCGACCGAAGCGCAAGGCCGAGTCCACCGATGCCGTTGCCACATTTATGACTCGGCGCTTCGGGTGCGTTCGTGGGAAGGGATGGAGGCGAGGCAGCTGTGGGGTGGGGGGCGGAGGGGAGAGCTGTCAGCGTGGCGTGGTGCAGCACGTGCCCGCAGACTCCAGCAGTCCAGCCGTTGCCACCACACCCATGATCTTGTCCACTGATTTTGAGCCGTTTCCTTCATGCAGCATTGCTGGCGGCCTGGCGTGGCTGGGCTTCCTGACCATCGGCACACTGGGGGAGCAGGTGAGACGGCCGGGCATGAACGGCCTTGCATGCAGCACAGATGTTCAGACAGCAGAAATGAGGGCTGGGGGCGCTTCCTCATGAATACCCGGGTCGCAAGAAACTGCGGCCGGGCCCGCATCACGACAGCACACGAGCAGCCTGCTGATGTGCTCAAAACACTTTTTCGTCACCGCGGTGCGTCGCACAGATCAAGACGCGCCTGGAGGTGGCGAGTGAGCTAAGCGGCACCAAGGACGTGTCTGACGCGCCAGAGGTGCGTGTTGCAGCAAAAAATCGTATGGACGCGTGGCCATGTTCCAAACTGAACTTGGAGCTGCGGGCGTGTCTGCACTCTGCTAGGCGCCTACCTGAACGGCGGGTTTTGCAAGGAGCTCCCCCCGGCACCGTGTGCTGTAAACACCGCAGCACTCGTCACGGACGTCCGCCCCCTCCAACCCCTCCAACCCCTCCACACCCCTCCACACCCCTCCACCGCTCTCCCTCCACCCCGCCAGGTGGTGCTGCCTAGCGGCGTGCGCTACAAGGACCTGCGGGTGGGCGGCGGCTCGGCGCCCATCAAGGGCTACCTCACCGTGCTGGACTACACGTGAGTGCGGAGGGGTAGTCCATTGCAATCCCAAAGTACCGGTAAACCATTGCCGGGGGCCGGAAAAGGTGCGGGGTGGGGTTACGTTCGTGATACATGTAGGAGAAGTGAAGCTGTAGCCAGGCACAGCAGGCGCGGCGTTACCGATGGCACCGTGAAGCGTGGGATGGGGGTTAACGTTGAAACAATCGCGCGGCAAGGAGCACTGCAGCTGCATAAGCGGGTCGTTGTACATCACCGTATGTGGGATGGGGGATACATGCCCAAGCCAAACGGATAGGTCCCGCCATCAGAAAGCCCCACTCAGCTACGGAATTGTGAGACGGCCTCACCGGTAGTAACCCTCAGTCAATTGGAGGGGGCGGACCGCGGGGACCCCAGCTCGCGCTCACTGCGCTCTCCCACACACCCTTACTTGCTGACGACTGACTGTCTGCTGCTGTCGCACTCACACAGGGCAACCGCCGACGGCGTTGAGTTCGAGTCCACTCGCAAGCGAGGTGTGTGCGGTCGGTGCGGCCCCGGGGGAGCGGGCTGGTGGGCTCATGGGCGCCTGTGCGACCGTTGTTACTGTGCGGACTGCCCACCCGCCTGCCCACCCGCATGCCCACCCGCATGCCCACCTCCCACTGCCTTGCACACGCAGGCAAGCCCATCGTGTACCTGTACGGCGGTCGGCCCTTCACCGGCGGCAACTGCCCCGGCCTAGAGGAGGTGGGCGCTGCGGAGTGTGGGGCGCTCGGGTGGCGTGCCTGGGTTACGGCAGGAACAGGAACAGGAATTGGAGCAGACACAGAGGCAGGGGCAACGGGACCCGGCAGGCTGGGGTGGAAGCCGACCGGACGACCGGTGCAGTGTACTGCTTGGCAAGAGCGGCTTGAGAGGGCAAATGCCAAAACGCGGTCCGGCGCGTAGGATGCGCAAACCCCTCACTCTGGGGCAAGGTGGTCTGCAGCTTTGGCGTGCACGTGTCTCGCCTTGTCCGTGCCTGTGTGACTGCGTGTTATATCAACAACAGAACGAAGCCAGCCCAGACGGCGTCGGAGTTACTTACGGATACCTATCAAAACCGAGCGTCGTGTTACCGCGTCGACCCCGGTAGTCATGACTGTGTGACTGTGTGTGGGTCGTGTCGACCGCCATCCTCCGCCTGCTCCTCCTCCTGCCCCTCCTCCCGGCCCCCAGGCTCTGTCCAGCATGAAGGCGGGCGGCCGGCGGCTGGTCACCATCCCGCCGGAGCTGGGCTTTGGAGAGCGCGGCGCCGTGCTGCGGCCCACAGAGCACGTGCCCGATAAGCAGGTGTGCCCGTGTGTGTGCGGGGGGGGGGGCGGGTTACAATTAGATTGTTTAAGAAGTGAGGGGGGTTTCTCCAGTTCCAAGGAAATCGAGGCCCAGAACTAGTCCACAGAGCTGGTGGGGGAGGGGCATGCCAGGAGGGCACAAGGGGAGACGGCAGACACCGTACGTGGGAAACATGCCGGCAGGCAGTGTGCCGCAAGCGGTGTTTCCTGGCGTAGGTGGTATGTGTGTGGGTTGAGGATGGGGTTTTGCTTGGAGCGCCATGCCAGTTTTTAAGTGATGGCTTCTTGAAAATGGTAGCCCAAGATGGTGTTTTCCCTGGCTGCTGTAGCGCTGTGCAGCCTGCCAGTTTCCTCAGTTTCTTGCTCTGCAAATAGTGCCAGTGCACCGGATAAGTTTCGGCCCGACTGCCCGACGCCTTCCCGCCCACTCCCGCATCTAACCTGCCCCCCTTCCTCTTCTACAGTCCTACCCTCACCCCCCTCCCCCGTGCCCCTCCCCGCGCCCCTCCATCTGTCCAGGGTATCGTGCCGCCCAACGCCACGCTGGTGTACGACGTGGATCTGCTGCGGGTGTCCATCCCGCCCTCCTAGAGGAGGGGCCGAAGGCCGGAGGGTTGGACGTGGCGACGTGCGGTACGTGGCACAAGACTGGAGCTGTGATATGGCGTGACGCCTCCAGGCAGCGGAGCGGCTTCCCCGGCCGGGGTGTTTCCGGCTGCAAACATCGTGCGTTTGGAGACATTCGGGAGCGGGGCGCTTGGAGTCTAGCCTGTCTAGGCTCTAGTCGCCTGGCATGTGCGACCTCTGTATGTGCGTGAATGAGCATGTGCGTGAATGAGCATAATAGTTGGGGCTTGTTTTGAGATTGTGCACTGGGCGGCGAACTGATACGCCGTGAGCAGGAGCGTCACGGAACAGCCGGGGCATTTTCCTGCAGCCCCGCGTGATTTTGGTGAGAACCTTGAGAGACGCCGTCCCAGACGCGCAATCGCCAGTAGCAGGTGTCTTGTCGCTCAGGGAAAGGGTTGGGAGGCAGTCGAGAGTCCCTTGGCCCAAGAGAGGTGAAGACTGGGATCGGGCATCATGACCACTTGTAACATTGAAGTCACGGCATTGTTGGTTGAACGTGGAGCGGATACCGTATCGTCCGCATGCCCGCACCCATTTCCAACCCCCACTGAATACTATAGCAATGCGTCGAGGATGCATGCCCACTGCTCTGCATTCATGCGACCGACTTCTGTGGCGTCCCCAGACCCTAGGGGTGCGGCTGCCTGCGGCGCTAATACTGCAGCCGGTGAAGACCGCCGCCGCTGCCGCCGCCGTGACACGGCAAACTACTGCCCTACACACAGCCGGGCGTCCGTGTCGGCGTGCAGGGCGCGGACACCGGCGGCGGTGTCCAGGCCCCGTCCCCGTCACCGCACGGCCTCCTCCGGCTCAAACACCGGGGTGTTTGCGCCAGGGCCGACCCAGCAGCCGCCACCGCCTGCCGGGCAGCCGCCACCGCCGCGGCCGTCGCCAGCGCCGCAGGCGAAGCGGCCTGTGACGCCGGAGGGCGCTCCGGGTATGTGTACACGCCACGGACAGCGCGCGGCGCCGCCTCCGGCGAGGCCGGCAGCAGCGCACCATGCCCGGCGCCAGCGCCCAGCCTCCCAGCTCCTGCCGCCGCGCCTGCCGTTGCCCCGGCGGCAGCCGCTCCCCCGGCGCCGGCGCCCGCCGGCGATGCACTGCCCATGCCGCTGCCCCCCACAGCCCGCGGCACGTGCTGCAGGTGCGGGCGCTCGCGGCGGTCACCCTCGGGTGCCGCCAGCACCGCCGCCGCCCCCAGGCCCGCCGCCGCCAGCAGCATCTCCCACGCCGCCGCCCGCGCAACGGCGCCCAGCCACCAGCTCAGCGGCACCACGGGCGCAACGCCCACAAGCACTGGCCCCAGGGACAGCCAAGCCTCCGCTGCTAGCACCTTGGCATTCTCTCCCTGGAGCCAGCCCCAGCCCCAGCCCCAGCCGCGGCCGCGGCCTGAGGCCGAACCACCCAAACCGCCACGTGTCGGGTGCGGTGTGGCGTCGGCGGCAAGGCCTGCCGGTTGAGGCACGCCAGCACGCGGCCCATGCCCCGCCCGCGGCGCGCCCGACCCTCCACTGCAGACGGCACCGGGGACCGGTGGCGCAGCTGGCAGCGGCAGCGTGCAGGCCGCAGCGGCTGCATGCGAGGATGCCGGACGCAGCCAGCCCACAGGTGGTGATTGCGGCGACTGGCCGAGCTGGTGAGGATGCTGCTGGTGTGGATGCTGGGCCGGGTGCGCGTCTGCTCCGAAGCCGTCTGCATAGACGGCCACGGCGTGCCGCCGCGGAGGGAGCAGCCCTCCTGTTGAGTGCAACTTGCCGCCACTGCTGTCGCCATCCCTGGCCCCACCCACCGCCATGCCCAGCACAGCCGCTGGCGCCGCGTCAGCTTCAGTTGCCAGCTGCAGTGTCGGTGCAGGCGCAAGCGCCCGTGCCGGTGCGGTGGCGGGCGCCCACGCCCACGTCCACGCCTGCAGCGGCACCCGCAGCCGGACCTGCACCGCCAGTGGCAGCCCCGCATGCCACACCGCCGCCAGCAGCACCGCCGCCAGTGGGGATGCGCCCCGCATCAGCCACAGCGCCGCCGCCACGACCGGCAGCTGCAGCTGCAGCAGCCAGCCGCCGGCGCCGCTGGCGGCGGCGCCGCCACCATCACTGCCCGTGCTGCTGGCGCCTAGGCGGCATCCATCTGCAGCGAGCTGCAGCGGTAGTAGCAGCAGCGCGGCGGACTGCAGCCACATGTCCGCCACGCACGCCGCCGGCAGCGGCTGTAGCTGGCAGCGGCTGGCGCCGCCGCCTTGCAGCTGCGCCGGCGCCGGCGGCGCGCTGATGTTGCTTGTGTGCCGGTGGGCAGCTGCGCCTGCTTCAGTTGCGTCGGCTTTGGCCGTGTCGTCGACGTCTACCAGCGGCGCCGCCCATGTGCCACGTGAGCTCATGGCGCTGGGACTGGGGCGGTCACGGGGGCGCAGCAGTAGTGCCGCCGCGGCCAGCCAGGCGACCAGCAGTAGCATGGCTCCCAGGTAGCCGCCTGGTGCACGCACACGTACTCAGTGGCAGGCAACCGCGCAAGCAGGCAGAGGCGGTTGCTAGCCAGACAGCAGGGCTTCACACCGGGCAGCACAGCAGCCCTGTCGGCCCTGCGGGTTCGCAGCTGCTGCCATCCTCTCACCAAGCGCGTGACTCCGACACCACCGATCCGCACCTGCGACTTGCGTGCGGCACGCCACCCGCGAGCCTAGGCCTCGGGCGCCCGAGGACTGCGCCACGCCGCCTGGCCCCAGCCAACCCAGCCAGGGCCCAGCCCAAGCAGGTGCCGCTGGTGCCACGCCTGATGCTCTGCCAGCCACTGCCGCTGCCGCTGGCCATGCCTGCCACGACAGTAAAGGCGCCAGCTGCAGCTGCAGCTGGCTTACGATTTGCCAGGCACCGCTTCTGTTCGCTGGAAGCGATGGGCTCCATCCCAGCGCTGCCACCACGGGTGCCCAGCTCGGCCGTGGCGAGGCCGGCAGCGCGCAGGCTCGCCACTGCCTCGGCAGGCCCAGAGCGGCCGCGGCGACCAGGCAGCAGGCGGCGCTCAGCAGCAGGCCGTGGCGCGCGGCGGCGGCGTGTGCAGCCATGATCCCGTCGCGCGCCACTGCCGCGGAATGCGCCGCAAGCAGCGCGGAGATGGCGGCGGCGTGGCGACGAATGGACGCCAGACTGCTCACGCATTCCTGTGAAACACATGGGGCCTCGATTGACTAGTTGGTCTGTGTTTGTGTGCCCAGGTTGAAGGGGAGCAACGCCACTCTCACCTGGAGGCCAGCCACCAGGCGCGTGGATGTAGCGGCCAGCTCATGCAGCTGCTGCAGCATTGTAACACAGCAGCTGTGCGGAGTGTTACAGAGAGGGAGGAGTTAAATTGTCAATACATGCGCCAAGTTTCAGGGGTGATGCGGAGAAATTCATTGGCTCAGAGGCTTGTGGTTTTCTCGCACCTGCTGATTAACTGAACTGGATACAGCATTTGCCTGAGGACATTGTTTGTCTCCTGCTGCTCCAAGCGAAGCCGCTCCAGAGCATCGACGATTGCCAAGTCGCCTTCACCGGTCGCCATCCCTGGCGACTTGTTGCTTAAACTCGTTACATCATCGCGCCGCATTGTATGTGAGTGGCCTGGCCGGCTAGTACAGGCGCAGGTGAGACACGTCTATGGAGCTGTCAGCAGAAGTCATTGAAGTCTCGTTTTATGTTTTGGCGCTGTGCTTAGCCTGCGCTGAACACCATAGATTCTTGTGAGTTTACAGGATATGGGTTTTCCATTGTGAGTTTCTTGGAACCAGCGGCAACTTCCCCAGTGTAATAGAACATTACTACAGCACGATGACAGAACAGTCTCACATCGCGCACCTGAGCTCGCGAGCCCAGTCAGAATGTCTAGATGACTTCCTTGCTGCGGCGACATCCCATCGGCACTCGGTTGACAACCGCGTGACTCCAACTTGCAGACTCACTTGCAATTGCCTTCATCTCGATCTCAAGTCGAATGCCGACATTTTACTGTTGTTGTGCAAGGGCGCTGGCGTTGCCACGTTGCGTGTTTCGCCGCCACTCCACCAGGGTCAGTAACCCCTAGTTGCGGTTGCAGGTCGCCGCGTTGCTACTGAGCCCCGCAGCCGAAACGCTTCCCCCAACCACCTTCCCGGGACGACGCTGTTTTGGTGCAATTTCTTTGTTACATATTAAAGACAGAAAGCCGAGTGCGCAGCTTTTGCAAGCACTCTTCGTACACGGTCCCACACATCCTTTCTTCACCCTGCGGTCTGTTCAGGTGTTCCAAACGGAAGTCAGCATGGTCAACACACGTCAAAAGGAGTGTGCAGGAGCTCGTGCGGTGCCAAGTGGCCAACAAACAATAAATTCCAATCTCACGACAAAACCGCCCGAATAAGCTCTGGCATTCCGAGGGGAACAGATGCGTGGTACGGTTGTATAGAAGCTTGTAAGAAGAGTAGGAAGCCCCCGCAGCAGCAAGAGAACGTAGCCTCCCCCAAAGAGAGCGACGCAATACTAAGCCTCGTCAGAGATATTGGTCGAAATAAGCCCAAGACCCCGTGCAGCTAGACCGCACCCTTGCCGCGCGTTAGCGCGGCTAACGCATCCCTGTGCCTCCTCCTCCTCACCCGTCTGTTGCAAGGATGCCGAGTCAGTCATACGCAGATGATCACAAGGTGGTCCAATGCATAGCACCCCCACACATACACACAAGACCAGACGCCACAACACAGCAATGCGGTCAGGAGCTATGTATAATCAGGCCGAATGAGAACCGCATCAGGGACGAGCCTGCGGGAACAGCCAGCAAGAGGCACGTTTGTGCCTCCCCCGGGACTCCCCGCACTGCGGCTACCCCCAACCCCATCGCCTTCCGTTAGGTGTGTCGTATATGCGATGAACCGAGGCGGTTGGCCCCACACAAAACCAGCCAACGCCAGTCCGCCCGGGCGGCCTCGGCTTCGGCGTGGGGCCTGGAGCGGAGCGCCGCCCAGGCGGGGCCCTGGGGCTGGCCTAGGGTCAGGCCACACATGCTTTCAGTGCGGCGCCGCGGTCGCTCCGGTTCCACACCTGCTGCCCAGCCGCACCCCGCGCGGGGGGGCCCGATGCTTACACACTGTCATACACGACACACTGGCACGCCACACCCACACCCACACCTTCACGCGTAAATACCCTCACACGTATGCACCTCGCGCCATGCAAAAAGGTCGTCTGTTGGTCAGACCCTGATTATTGCGGGACCCGGCCAGAATGTTGGTGATTCTTCATCGACACCACCACACACCGCGCCATGCGTCGCGGTTCTCACTCATCCACTCTTCTGGTCACGGTCACACGGTGTGTCACGTCCGCGTTGCGGCTCCAGGCATCAGAGCCAGGGGCTGCGCGCGCGCCCTTCCACTCGCAGCCCCCGCACCGCGCCAAGCCCGCTGCCCCACACAGCTAAACATTGCTGTGGCGGCGGCGCTGCAGGCGCTGATGCGCCGGGCACGCACACACAGCGAATGCGTGCGTGCGTTTGCTGAACTGGGGCCCCTTTTACTGGGGGTCGTTCACCGTGCGCACGGGGCAGCACTTGGGCTGGTCGCCCACGCGCTTGTTGAAGAGCGCGTAGCGGCAGCTGGGGCCGCCGCACAGGTCCGTGAGCGTGGCGCAGGGCGGCTTGAGCACCACACACACCACCGTGCCGGGCACGTCGATGTACTGCTTGGACAAGCGGTTCATCTTGAGCGCCGGGTAGGGGGCCAGCTGGTACTGCGCCGGCCGTTGCTCGCCGTCCTGGATCGAGTAGACCATGGAGCCCACGCATGCGGGAACCACGTCGAACTCAATCTTGGTCAGGTCTTGCAGGCAGCAGGGCGAGGCACGCAGGCAGGCCGTCAGGCCCAGGCTGAAGCAGTACTGGTTCATGCCCGAGGCCAGGCGCGTGACCGTGGTGGTGTTGAAGGTGAGCGTGCTACTGCCGGGGCGCTTGTCGCACTCGCACACCGGCCACTCGGCGGCGGGCGGCGGCGGCGGCGCGCGGCGGCGCGGCGGCGGCGAGCGCACGGGCGGGGGCGGCGGAGGCGGCGGCGGCGGGGGCGGCGGCGGGGGAGGCGGCGGCGGGCTGGTGCTGGGGGCGCAGGCGGGCGGCTGCCAGTAGCCGACGATGCAGCCGTCGGGGCTGCCGTCGGGCGTGAGGACTTCGTAGGCGAACGAGTAGCCGATCAGGTAGGGCACGTTAAAGCAGCCGCCCTGGAGCAGCTGTGAAGATGAAGGGCGGCACACAGGAGGGGGTGGGCACAGCCACGTCAGTGTTGGGGCAGGCAGCAGGCCAGAAGCACTGATTGCAGCCGGACAGGGCGATAGCAGCGAGTGGCGACGGCAAGCTTGCCATGCAGGTGAATGAGCGACAGCACGGCGCGATGCGACGCGGCTCTCGATGCGGCTCTCGATGCGGCTCTCTCACCGTGTTGTGCCACAACTCAAATGGCTCGTTGGTGTCCACCCACGGCTGCAGCTTGGCGCCCTCCGCGTCAGAGAAGAAGGTGCCGCAAACCTGCATGGGGCGGGGCAACGCGCAACACAAACGCCCGGCAAACGAGGTCGGTTACGGCATGTGTTTGGCCTGGGACGCAGCCCCTGCACAACTCTCCCCTCCCTTCCTCTTCATTGCACAGAGTGCGGGCGCTGTAGCTCACCTGAACGAAGTCGGGCTGGCAGTTGTTCAGGTCGGGCGCGAAGGGCGTCAGCAGCTGTGCGCCAAGGTCGCCAGCCTCCGTGTTGACAAGGTCAGCCATGAAGCTCTGAAGGTCAGTGCATTCGTTGTCGGAGAAGGTGTAGGTGCCGCCGGGCGGCGCCGCCAGTGTCAGGGTGAAGCAGATCTGGCAGGGAGGAGGTGGGGAGGGCGGCGGCGGGCGGGGCGGCGGCGGGTTTGGCGGCGGCGGGCGCGGCGGAGGGGGCGCGGGCGGCTTGGGGCTGGGAGGAGGAGGGGAGGGTGGCGGCGGCTTGGGGGGAGGAGGCGACGGTGGCGGGGGAGCGGGGGGAGGGGGAGAGGGTGGCGGCGGACGGGGAGGAGGGGGAGAGGGTGGCGGCGGGCGGGGTGGAGGGGGAGAAGGCGGGGGCGGGCGGGGAGGAGGAGGCGACGGCGGCTTAGGGCTGGGCGGCGGCGGCGGCGGCGGCGTAGGTGGCGGCGGGCGCGGTGGCCGCGGGCTGGGCGGCTTGGGGCTGGGCGGACGAGGGCTGGGCGGCTTGGGGCTCGGCGGAGGAGGGCTGGGGGGAGGGGGGCTGGGTGGCGGGGGCTTGGGGGGAGGAGGAGAGGGCGGGGGCGGGCTGGGAGGGGGCGGGCTCGGGGGCGGCGGCGGCGGAGGTTTCGGCGGCGGCGGGCTCGGCGGCGGCGGCTTGGGCGGCGGCGGACTGGGAGGCTTGGGGCTGGGAGGAGGAGGCGACGGTGGCGACGGGCTGAGCGGCGGCGGGCTGGGCGGCGGCGGCTTCGGCGGCGGCGGGCTCGGCGGGGGAGGAGGAGGAGGGTTCGGTGGCGGCGGGCGCGGTGGCGGCGGCTTCGGCGGCGGCGGGCTCGGCGGTGGCGGCGTGGGCGGCGGCGGGCTCGGCGGCTTGGGGCTGGGCGGGCGCGGGCTGGGCCGCTTCGGCGGCGGAGGCGGCGGCGGCGGAGGAGGAGGGGGCGGCGGCGGCGGCGGCGGCGGCGACAGCAGCGCGCAGGCCTGTTGCGACGAGCCGGTCAGGCAGCTCTCACCCTCTACGGCGTCTGTGAGGAAGGCCACCACTGTGTAGCCACTGAGCTCGGCGGGGCAGCTGCCGCCGGTGATCAAATTGACAACATCATCCAGCGCGCCGTCGAAATCGATCCAGTCCTGAAGCTTCTCGCCCTCGGCGGCCGAAAAGAAGGTCCCGCACACCGACACCTCGTCCGGGTAGCACAGGTTGATGTCGGGCTGGAAGGGCTTAGTCATCATGGCGCCGTACGTGTTCGCTGCCTCATTGGCGGCGTCGGCGATGGTGGCCTGGTAGTCATCGCACTGAGCGTCGGTGATCTCGTAGGTGCCGCCGGCGGGGATGGTCGCCAGCTTGAGACGCACGCACACCGTGCAGCCCGGCGGCGGCGGCGGCGCCGCCGTCTTTGGCGGCGGCGGAGGCGGCGGCGGCGGCGGCGGAGGGGGAGGAGGAGGCGGCGGCGGGCTGACGTCGCTGGGCGGCGGCGGCTGGCGTTGCGCCGGCGTCAGCGGCGGCGGGGAGTCGGTGGTGGGGAAGTTCTGGATGGGGCAGCAGTCGAAGGGGTCTGCGTTGAACATAGCCATGCGGCACTTGCCCGTGTTGGGCCAGCACCACTGGTCGATCTCCTTGCAGTAGTCTGCGATGCCTAAGCAGATGCCCTGCCCGGCGGCGTTCGTCTGACTCAGCCGCATGTTGGTGATCTTGAGATCCACGCGCGGAATGTCGGCGTTCAGGTACGACGGCCCCCAGATGATGGAGCGGTTGCCGCCCTGGTACTCAATGTACTGCAGCGAGCCGCGGCAGTCGTACGCTGTGTGGGTGTGGCGGTGACGGGCAAGGGTGGGGGGAATAGGTAGAGAAACAAAGTCAGGGTCAGGGAAGGTGGCATGCGACAGGCCAGGGCCAGCCGGTGAGCGTGCGGAAGCGGGCTCGCTGCACAACCTGGCGCCTGCCGCCTGCGGGATATAACACAACTCGGAAGTCCAGAAGCCCGCAGCCCAATGCCATTTAGCCGCACAGAACTCACTGAACGGGAACTCGATCTTGTACAGGTTCATGTAGCAGCAGGGGTTGTCCACCTGACAGCTGACCACATCGAACGTGAAGCAGTACCGCCGACCCCCCGGGTAGTCCTCAGTGCTGGTGAGCGACGCCCGGTAGGGCGAGCTCCGCCGGTCGCGCTCGCACTTGCAGTCTGGGAACCTGCGCGGTTGTAGGTGTTGCAGGCGGGCGGGAGGGAAGCGGTCAGCGTCGGGGGCGTGGGCGCGGTTACTGGGTGAGGGGACAAAGGCGAAGGGCTAGTAGCGGGTGCGCTGTGATTCGACACGCATGCTAGGTCAAGTGCTGTAGAGGTCCCCTACATTGAAACCGCTTGAGTCTGAGCGCTCAGCGCTCTCAGTAGCCCCCGAGTCGGTGACACGGCTGAGAGACTTTGTCACGCAGGTTTGTGCAAATACCTTGGCACGGGAAGCACGGCCCAAACCCCCAACCCAACCCCACACCCCGGCCCTTCAGGGCGCGCCCAAGCGTGCTGGGCCTTCACAGTGTCCGAGACTCACAGTGGGTTTCGGTTGACGCCCTTCGAGTTCCCTGCAAGGCATGGCACGCATTTCGAACGAAGTCAGTGCCTGACCCACAAGCCCCGGCTTGTCTGCAAGCCCAGAAACACATCGCAACTGCTTCCCACACTGCCAGGGATGGGCTGACTCAGTGGTGATGTGGCGGGAGGTTGGCGTTGGGTGGGCGTGTCGTGTCGCCCCGAGTGTCTAGATGTTGCCCCGGCGTTAGAACTTCCTCTGCGAGCGAAGGCAAGCCAAGCTGACGTGCTCTCAGAAACCCTTACCTTGTGCCGCCGCCTGCTGCACTACTAGTGCTACTGCGAGCGTCACTAAAAGCAGCAGGCGCGCCATGGGTCGTCCGCGCCTGCGCGGAAGGATCATCGACGCCGCAGGGAATATAGTTTGTCAAACGTTGCAACGCAAATAAAGCCATCTTATAGCCAAATGCTGCTGTGGAAGGCGTCGCCGCCAATTTTATGCGAGCTCGTTCTGGTAACTCTGCGATGGCGAACGCACCCAGCCCCGGCCGAAACAGCAAGGCCACCCAGTTGCGCCAAGGCGGCCTCGCCCCCACTCCCATAGGACCACGTAGTGTTTGTTTATTGCTGACGGCAAATAATGCCTCGCTTGAGGCCTCCTCCTCGGAAACGTCGGCCCTGCTGCGCACTCGATACAGAGCGAGAACCCATGCCAAGCGCTGTGGTTGCTGCCAGCTTACCTGCTGCTAAACGAACACATTGTCTGGGCTATGGACGCGCACGGTGAGCGTCCGGCCCACACTAACGCTTGAGGTTACTGTGCCCTGGATGTCCCCATGTGCTTGCAAAGCTGCCCAAGCGGTCGCGATGAAGATGCAAATGTCACTAGTGAGGCCGTGGTCGAAGCAGCCTTAAGCCAGGACTAAGACTCGGGCCGTGAGTGTGCAGCCCAGTAAGTCGACAAGCAATTCAGCGCTAGACGCTGACTATTGAGTGGCAATACTCCAGATGGAGAGCCTGTGTGTAATGCCCTCTTCGGCTCTTGCTAACAAGCTCTAGGCGTGGCGGGGTGCTGAGACAGAACAAAAATTGTACGGCAAACCGCGCGCCCGCCAGTCTCCGCGCACTACTGGGTCTCTGAGCGGGTCTGACTGTGAATGCGACGTTTGGGACTTAGCACTGCGTTTTAGATTACATTATGAGAGGATATACTGCTTGCCTTTGGTCGCAAGGTGCTTTGACCGTGTGCATGCGGCCCGCACAGGCACCCAGCGGGTGTCCTTCGCTAGCTCTAGCGCTGGGGGTAGGCATAAATAGCGACAGCATTGCTTGTGCAGGCGGATGATGCGGGAAGGCTTAAGCTGGTGGCCTCCCCACGCCATCTCCCGCGCCATGTGCCCGTGTGTGATTGACACTCCGAGGCTCCGAACTCCTTCGCCTCCTCGCACGTGATTATTGAGGACCTTGAGTGTTCAGACGTCACGATTACAGAACCGGCGCTGATGAGCGTACCGGGAAATCTGAAATCACTGGATAGGGCGGACACGGCGGGCGTGGAGCGCCGGATTGGGCACTGGCACGGGGGCGAGCGCCAGGAAACGGGTTCAAGAAGAGTGGGGTGGTGCCAACGTAGGGCGGCGCAGGGCGCGGGGGAGAGGCAAAGCAGCCAAAGCATGGCGGGGGCATGACCAGGCCAATGGCAGCCTCCCTACAAAGCTGCTGGGGGGGAGGCGTGGGGGCACGACCAGGCACGACTCGGCGGTGATACGCAGTACAGGCCATGAAGCAGCACGGTGTGGGGCGTGCAGGGAACCCCTGCTGATAAGCGGTGAACATTCGACATTTCGACTTGACCTGAAGCAACAGGAGAGCTCAGCACATCCTGCGTTAAGGGAGCTGTCGTGAGTGTCGTCACGCGGTCGCAAACACTCAGGACAGCCCAGGAAGGGCAGTCCACCTAGGGTCTAGCATGCCCCACTGTTCCCCACTGTTCCCCCAGAAACTGCCCCCATTTCCCCATGTTATCTGGCTAGGATATCGATACTTGGCGACTGCTGGCCTTCCTATAGCCACATACTTGGCTGCGCATAGCATTCTACGCCAAGTCTAGGCCAGATGTGGAGTGCGCTGTGCAACGGCGGCGTTAGGCGCGCCCGCAAACTGGGAACCCGTCACCGAAGATGCCCGTTGTCGGGCCCCAATCCCGTCTTGCCATGGCCCTTGGGGGCGCGCCTGGGGTTGGCGAATTGTGCAGCGACGGCGCCAGGCGTGGCTGCGCCTCGGCGAGCTCGCCATCCTGCTCTCAGCTACCTCGCCGCGAGACTGCGTGCTGGTTGGCCCAGGACTAGGGCTCGTGACCGAAGTGCAGTTGCCCATCCCTTGAGGCGTGAGACAGGCCTGCGGCGCAGAGTAGGATCGCGTTGCCTTACATGCTGTTGGCTCCCGGAAGCGGCCCTCACACCTCCAGACTAGGTAAGGAGTAGCGTGGGGCTCAATCTAACTAGTTGTGAGTGCGTTACAAGCCGACGTGTCGGGCGTCGTTTGCGGATGTAAGACTGCTCTGGCCGACACCCACACAGGTACGACCCATGGCACTGCCACAAACCAGCACACGACATAGCGACACGCTCACAGCACGCGCAGCCGTCATTGCATCGATGACCTGCTCAAGAAGTGACCGTGCCCGCAATGGGTTCCAACGCCGGTACGGTGAGATACGCACTTGGAACCCAAGCGGTTGGTAGGCGGCAGCCTTGTCGCGTGCCATGCAGACCTGCTAGGCCCAAACTGGGCAAGCTGACCAGGACAAAAACGCCAGGCATCTTGAGACCAAGGCCTGGTGTGTGCGCCGGATAAGGACCCATGTGGCCTCGTGACCTGCCCTTCCCCTTTCCACGGCACGTCACGAACCCACCGTTTCTCTGCACTCCAATGATAGCGTGTGCAGGGCTGCAGCACATGGTACCCGTTGGAAAGGCGTCAACCCCCGTCATGCTCCAAAGCGGCATAGATACTGGGGCCATAACGTCAGCTCGGCTGCCGGGCACGCTGAGCTGCGGACGTTGCTCCACATCACTGACTCGTGGAGGCGTCAGCAGGCGCAGCAGGTCCCTCTTGCGTAGGGCTGCACAAAACCTTCCTGCACAGACATCAGCGCCAATGGTATACAGCATGGCATGCGCCATGCGGGGCAGCTGGGGTCAAATGTTGGATGGAGGGCTGGTAAGGATGGAGCGGGTGTGTGGGCAGCGGTTGGGTTGAAAGTTGGGAAACAACGACGACGGCAATAAAGACAGGTAGGCAGGGGTGAGCTGGCTGACGCCGTGACGCTACTGGACGCGCGGCGGGCTAAGCGGGGGCTGTAGGCCGCAGACGGACTTGCAAGGGAGTCATGTGAGCGGATTATGAATGGAGGCAGGTACGCATGGCGGCCGGCCCATGGCAAGGTGCCCTGCACACGGCTCACGCCGGCTGTACGGCTGCTGTATGTACGGCAGGGTGCGTGGCGGAATCGTGGCGATCACGCAGGCGCGCGGGGAGGCTGCAAACACCCGTCGAAGCAGGTCCACGAAGCGGCCACGGCCGCGGCATGGTGGGGGTGCGATGGGACATGGCAAGGGGCAGGGTTGCGGTACACCAGTGGCTGATATAGCTGAGCCCCGAGCGACAAGTTAGGCCCGACCCATGCGCCAATCAAACATGGAAGTACGTTGCCCGCGCGCGAACCATGACCCGGCCCCATGACCAGTACGGCCACGGCATGGCAGGGGGCCAGGGGCGGCGCCGGCCGGGTGGTGGCATGGCTGGGTTAGGACGCGCAAGGTGAGCGTCCGGCCCACACTAACGCTTGAGGTTACTGTGCCCTGGGCGTCGCCATGTGCTTGCAAAGCTGTCCAAGCGGTCGCGATGCAGTCATGCAGATGCCAATGTCACTCGTGAGGCCGTGGTCGAAGCAGCCTTAAGCCAGGACTCATCTTCAATAACTCGGCGCGTGAGTGCCTTTGGGGAGAGCTGGGGTAGGGTGAAGACGCGCATGCAGTGGGTTGCAGAGGGTTGCAGACAATGCTGGTGAACGAACACAATGCTTGATTGCTTGGTCTGGCGACTACGACAAGGCTCTACAGCGTGTCGGCGTGTGGCTCATGTAGAGTCCAGCCCGCACGGCGGTTTCCGTGTGTGTGTTGAACTGCAATTTGCGGGGCTGGCAAATGCGGCTGCTGAGGTGGGCGTGCGTGACGGATGCTTGTCCAGCACTGGCTCTGACCTATTCTCATAGGATAAGCTGGCCTCTTCAACGTCCACGGCTCACGCTTGCCCCTGGCCCCAGTTGGACTGCATGGCAGGTGCGGTGCGGTTCGCTCTGGTGATCAAACCCGCACCCGCCTGTCGTGGAGAGGAGTAGCGTGTGTACGGCGGGCTGGGCGACTTGGCGGTGCTCGGGGTACAGAGTGCTCTTGCCTTCACCAATGCGCTTTATTAGTTCATCTGCGTTCCAAGTGTAGGCAGCCGGAGCGCGCCAAGGGAGGGTCGTGGCAGCATTGCGCACCGCCGCGCGCAGAGCTCCTTACAGAGCCGTTGACAGTGACACAAGTTGACAGTATACCAAAATACCTCGGTCCACTTGGGTGGGAACTGGGACATTATACGCCCACCTACCCAGTTCCCACCACTACTTGTGACTGCCATTCCTCGGCGCATGTGAACCGTAACGGACTACGTTCAACAACGAGCCCGTGCCCTTGCTGCCCATGATAGAAGTCACCCCTGCAACCTTCCCTAAGCTAACCGAGCGTGCGCCTGATGAAGGCCAATCGTAATCTGGCCTACGACACCTACATTCCTCAACTTCTCACAGCCTGCAAGTGCCTTCACGTGTAGTCCGATGCCTGCTTCCGCGTTGGCTGTCGACAAAACCTGACGGCCGCTGCACCACGAACTCTGATAGGCTTATCCTGTCACCCTACACCTCCTTCTGGGCCTTGCGGCGTTCAACCACACCCAAGCCCTCACGCCGTCACTAATACGTCGCTGGCAACCCGGTCAGTCCTTCATGCGGGCTCCGTCCAGCTCCCGCTTCAGACGGCCTGTGAAGTCATCTGCCACGTTCTCGTCCTCCCAGTCCGCCTCCCACATCGGCACAGACTCGTCGTCCTTGGTGGCTTGCCACTCTGCACAGGGGATGGAGGCGGTGGAAGGTGCGTTGGTAAATAAGCTTTAGGCATGGCTTGCGTGTGCTGAAAGTGCGGTTTGGTGCAGTTTGGTGCAGGGAAAAACGGAGGGGGTTGCTGGCGCCTGGACCCATTGCAGAGGTCCATTATAGCAGCACAGCCCGCACCATTAATGCGCATGCTGCTTGAAGTTGCTGAGCTGCAGAGGCACACTCACCAGAGGTGCCGAACTCCTGAGCGGGTCGCAGCGCCATCGATGTGGTATAGGTACAGTTGGGGGAACAAGACCAGAGGGCGGTGGGTTTGGGTACGTTAAGTGAGATTCCAAACAACAAAAAAAGCGGTGTGGTCACCTAGAGAGAGTCCTTGAGCAACCAATGGCGGCAACGTACGGTTTAAGGGGGCTGCAGGTTTCCTGCGGGCAGGCAGGAGCCGCAACCTGCCCCGCTGCACCGGCACAAACGCACACGTCTGCCCCCCCCCTTCCCCTCCGTACCCCTTACCCCCTACTGACGAATGCCGCTATAGACTGAAGTGAAGCACAATTGCCCAGTCATCTTATGTGCTGTACTAGCCGGCACGCACCTCGAACAGGTCATCCGCCTCAAGCAGGTCTGCCACCGGCTCTTGGGGCTTAGCCTCCTCCTTGGCCACTGGTTCCTTCGCAGCCTCAGGCTTCTTGGACTCCGTCATTGCTAAGCCCAGACCTCCTCTACCTTAATGCAGCGAATCCTTAGGCCCTGGCCTGGGGCTTTACGCTAGGCGCGATCTAAATTCAAGCACGTAACTAAGGGTTTTCTACTTGAGTGCTTTGATAATTGCCACAAGTAGTGGATAGTTAACAGATTGCACAGCACACAGCCTTTGCCTGTACTCCGTCTGCCGGGTAAGTCGACTGTATCGCAGCACACTGTCACGACAAAGCCGATTGCTCTGGTGTAAATGTGTGATATCGCAAAGAGGAATTTGGCTGGCTTGTGGGCCTCCAGCGTGGCCTCAACGGAATTCGGGATGGGCGCGACCCCATCGCGGTGCCAAAAGCAATTCGGGCCAAGAGCATCTCCACCTTCGCTGCTCAATTGAGTTGGCCAGCGCGCTAATTGGTGACGTAGCGTATACATCCATATCATCACCGACCCCATCCAGCGCACCACTTATCCATACCACCACAATCAAGTCGCATGCTTGCGCGCTCCGAGTTGCCATGAACTTCAGGACCGCGCACTCTGCTCAGACCTGCCCCGCTCGGGGCAGGCGCATGGCCGTTGCTCGCGCGACGCTGCTGCGGCCTCAATCCAATGTTTCTTCCTCAGCGCCGTCCTCTTCCGCCCCGGGCCTGCCCCAAACGCTTAAGGGGCGCGATGTGGAGGACTATGCGATGTGGAGGTGCATTGAGGCACATGAGGGACAGCGTATGGCAGTGCCACGAGGCTTCAAGTGGAGCGGCGGAGTGCTTGACCAAGCGTACGAGAAATGCGGGCAGGTCACCAGCGAGTATGCCAAGACTTTCTACCTGGGCACGCAGCTAATGACGCCAGCTCAGGCGAAGGCCGTTTGGGCGGTCTACGTTTGGTGCCGGCGAACTGACGAGCTGGTGGACGGCCCGAACGCTTCCAAAATCACTCCGAAGGTGGGTCAACAATCACCGCGTCTCCTCCGCTTCTTTACAGCAAGTGACATTACGCCTGCAACCCACTGTTTGTGATATAGGCACTAGACCGCTGGGAGGAGCGGCTAGAGGCGCTCTTCGACGGAAAGCCCTACGACGAGCTCGATGCCGCGCTCACCGACACCGCGGCCAAGTTCCCCCTGCACATCCAGCCGTTCCGGGACATGATTGAGGGGATGCGCATGGACCTCGTAAAGTCTCGCTACGAGACGTTCGACGAGCTGTATGAGTACTGCTACC
The DNA here is from genome assembly GCF_000002595.2 of Chlamydomonas reinhardtii. Classification (NCBI taxonomy): domain Eukaryota; kingdom Viridiplantae; phylum Chlorophyta; class Chlorophyceae; order Chlamydomonadales; family Chlamydomonadaceae; genus Chlamydomonas; species Chlamydomonas reinhardtii. Next base: position 3,339,488 of record NC_057005.1, on the reverse strand, counting down.
GCGTCGCCGGGACGGTCGCGCTCATGTGCATGCCCATTATGGGTATCGAGCCCACTTACAAGGTGCGCCGCTGGTAGATTGCCTGCTGGCTTGTGCATGTTGAGGTTCAAGGAGGTGTCCGGGCCTATGCACGGACAGCGGTTGTTCGCCAGTGGGCAGGAGTGTCACAGGGGGTTGCGCATGTGTCGGAATGTGTGGTAACTGCCGAGTCGCGCACGCGCGTTTCGTTGCCTGCGGTGCGCTACACAATCTTATGTCCTTAATACGAAGACCTCACTGTTCACGGGCAGACAAAAACGCTTCCGACCACACGGTTTGGTGGTACGCGGTCAAACAACCTCACGGCTCCGACACGACTGCTGCTGCACAGCCAGCATTACGTGTTCCATGGCATCTCGGCGGCCTCCATGTAGCACGTGGACACTAGTGATATGAACCCTAGCTTGAGGTGGCGCACGCACCGCATCTCGCCTGTGTTGACGCGGGAATCGCCACCTGTTGCGCTGTGCAGGGCCAGCTGGAGCCCGTGTACCGTGCTGCGCTGGCGCTGGGGACAGCCAACCAGCTGACCAACATCCTGCGCGATGTGGGCGAGGACGCCTACCAGCGCAATCGCATCTACGTGCCGCTGGATGAGCTGGACAAGTACGGCATTTCGGAAAAGGAGGTGAGGCAGGGTGGTCGCTTCTTGGCTGTGGGAGCGGGCACCGGTCAATGAGGGGGCGAGTGTGAGCGTGTGGGTTATCGTTCGTCCAATCGTTGGAAGGTGGGCGGGAATGTTTCGTGCTGCCTAGGACACATGCGTTGTGTCTTTCGTGCGGGGGGTGAGGTCTGTGGTCCAACTGCTGCCACGTCGGCGAACTGGCCAGCTGGCAAGCCAGCTGGCACGTGCCCTGCCACCCAACCCTCTGCATGCTCGCCTTCCCGTGTCCGCCATTCCGTTATGTCACTCATCCAACCCGCCGCTGGCGCTTTCCTTACGCAGCTTCTTACGGGCCTGCACGCGCCCACGACTGGCGCCATGGACGACCGGTGGCGCAACTTCATGCACTTCCAGATCACTCGCGCCCGGCAATACTTCACGGACGCCGAGGGCGGCGTGGACCTGCTAGCACCGCAGGCTCGCTGGCCCGTCTGGTGAGTTTGGGAGGCTTGGTTGCGCATGCGGTCGGGGATTAGCTCTTGGGTGAACGTGAGACCGCGTGCTGGGTAGCGGCATGCGCCCAAAGGGCCAAGGGACGCTAGTGGGTGTACTGCATCCTAACGTGCTCACCGCGGCGTCGATGCGGGCCCAAGACGGCGCGGCTCTCCAGGCTCAGCCGCGCCACCATGACCTGCAACACCGCATAGCTGACCCCTGATCCCCCCCCCCCCCGTCACACTTGGCACCCTCTTCCCCCCAGGTCGGCGCTGATCCTGTACCGCCAGATCCTGGACGCCATTGAGGCGAACGACTACGACAACTTCTCCAAGCGCGCCTACGTGCCCAAGTGGCGCAAGATGGTGTCGCTGCCCGTGGCCTACACCCGCGCGCTCATGCCCGCACGCCGCCGGTAAATGGCGCTGGTCGTGGAGACCGCAGCAGCGGAAGCAGCGTGGCGGTGGAGGGAGCGCGTCCTGCTGGCTTGGTGGCGGTGAAATTGCCGCAGCCTTGGAACAACTGCAGCGGCCTTGGCGCCAGCTGCAGCAGCCAGGTCGTTTTGGTGGCCTTCTGACACCACCGGCGGAGGCTGCATCATGTCATCTATCCACCACGCCTGCATCAGTGCTGCGGCGCTCCTGGAAGGCGGGCGCCGCTTAGGTGGTTATCATTTGGGGCGGCTGCCAGCGCCTCTGCGTGACCGCCGCTTGTACTTAAAGAGATAAGAGCCTTCGTCTTGGCAGCGCGAAGTTTATTGAGAGCCGTGTTTTTAAGAGCGTGAGTGGAGCGAATGTGTTGCGCGAGCAGTTGAGCGTCGGAGCGCTTGCGGCACGTGAAGGGTTGTGGGGCAGGCGGGGCCGGTCGCCCTGGCCCTGTGTGCTCGGCTAGGCCATCCGGGTGGGTTGAACTCGTGTGACACCGCAGTGCCATAGCTGCCGTACGTCGGGGGCTACAGCCATGTCGACGACAACACCCGCCCGCCCCGTCGAGCGTTGCCTCACGCCCGCTGCGGGCTGGTGTTTACGGACCATGTCGGGACGTGCACGTGCAGACCACGCAGGTGCGGAGCGCTGCCAGGAGTTCCCACACTGCGTAGCTAACCCCTTTTGTGCGTCACTGATAATGTATTCGTGTTTTAATGTGCATGTGAAGGGTTCATATTAAGCGTGGCGCTGCTGGGGAGGACAGCATTGCGTTGCACTCGTAAAGTATGCTAAGCATCCCCTGCTGTTGAGTGCGGCAGATCCGATGCATAGGCGGCTGGATCTTTCCCGCGGCTTGAAGCGGGTGGTGTGCTCAATGGTTCATTCAGGCAGGTGGAAGATGGGAGATGGGTTGGTAGGGGGGACCCGTGGACTGCTGCCCTCCACGACCCGCTGCGCGGCCCAATCGCCCGTGCATACGAGCAGTGGAGAGCTGAGTGGGAGCCAGGGAGCTCCCGCGGCGTTGCTTGCGGAGGCTGCGCCCAGCGGCCCTTCTGGAGCACAAGCGCGTGTGGCCGCGGTAGCATTCCGGAGCCAGTGGCCGAAGGAGCGATTGCTAGGGCGCAGCCATGGATTCATTCCCTAATGCGGACAGCAGGGAGGCGCTTGTGTGTGTGGCGGGACGGGTGTTTCTTAAGGCCTGTCGCGTCGCTCTGGCAATGCGTCGCCGAGGCGGCGAATGGGTCTTGCACGCTGAAGGCAGTGGCCAAACGGTGTGCACCGTGGGGTGGGCGAAGACCCGGCAGTCTGGGTGTTGGCCTGTCCCGTTGAGTTGCGGGGCAGTAGTTGCTCCCCCATCGAGCTAGAGGCCAGTTGAATAAACGATTTTGGCGGAGGCGCTCTCGGATGCTCGTGTGTGCGTGTGTGGAGTGCGCAGTACAGCATAGATGACTCAGGAGGACAAGACTGGCTGGACGACGTGGAAAGGAAGTAGCAATGGGTGGGTGCTGGCTGCCAGCAATGTTTCCCCGAGTACCAGATGGGGTCAGGTAGCGGGCGCGGGGCAGCGTCCGCGCGCCCAGTTTCCTCCTAGTTTGCAGCGGCAGGCGTGTATTGGATTGCTCGTTTCATTGCTTGTTTCCACGAGTGCACATACCGAAGCGGCGGGACAGGCGGGTGGCGATAGTAGATGGAGATGGATGCTAGCACGCCAAGTCCGAACGAGGCTGGCTGATTCTTTCATAGGCCAGGCGCCAGCGTGTATTGCTGCCTGCGTGACGTTGCACTCGAGCCCCGTTCCCTGCTGCTCCCGGACTCGGGTGATGTGGTACAGGTTGGGAAGGGTGCGTTCCCATGGTTACACGGGGGACACGCTGACGCAGCTCACGAACACGCAGCAGTAGGGACTTCCTGCTCAAGATCTCAGGGGCGTCAGCGTGCCACCCAAGGTGCCACCTGCAACTTTGACAGCCTACGTATCCTTTGGGCTTGGCTGTAGTCCCCGATGGTCATGACGTGCGGCCCAATACGCCCGACACTTTATCCCCACATCTCTCAACCAATCTTTGCAACCCCCTTCGTTTCGGGGTTGCGCATCTCTGCCCCATTCGGGTGCCGGAAAAGGACGTTCCGCCGCCCCCCTGCTTGCATGGCACCGGCACTCACGCAGCGCCGTGTTCCCGGAGCAGTGGCCTGGGAAAATGGGATGCGCAGTTAGCTATTCTTGCTACGTCTGCCGCTAACCATCATGCTAGCGATTGGGTTCCCGTCAGGTCTCGTCCGGTGCACCGCGTTCCGGCCCTTTCCGGCACGGCGTTCCGGCCTGGGTTCCGGATAAACATGATGTGGCCACGTACATGCTTTGATAGCGCTGAGCCCTGCTCGGCACTTCTTAAACAGCCACACACTTCTTCGGCAACCACACAGCACCTCGCCTCAGCTATCAAATCTTCCTGGCCAGAGGAAACTGAGAAGCCTGTGTGTCCAGGCGTCCCAGTTCCTATTGCCCTGCACCACGAATTGACGCAGCCAGCTGCAAGGCGCTGCGCATCAAGACACACGTAGTAGGCCGTATGTCAGTAGGTGTATGCATCCAAAATGCATTCGTTCAAGCATAACTGCATGCACGCGCTGACAGCACACGTCCTGACGGGAAGCGCCAGTAGTCAAACCAAGATTCCGAACACCTCATACCACACGGGTCCCGAAAGACCCGTGCATGCCAGTAGCGCGCAATGAATGACCCCCGGAGAAACAATTTCACCAACACCTGCTTACGAGCGCTTGAGTAAAAATGTTATACTACCAGTGTAGTACCAGTACACTCGTAGGCTTTACGCATTTCACATGCCAGTCCCCGACATGAGCCGCAGCGAGTCGTGCCGGCCAAAACGAAGATGCATCAACTCAAAAGACCGTAGCTCATTCATTGTTGTCATGATGGACAGGGTTCTCAGTCACAAGTAACGGTTTTCAGTCGCAAGGGTGCTGCACTGCTGCCCTTCGCCTTGCAGCGGCTGCATCACCGGCCACCGCTCCGGCCGGGCCACGCCAGCTGCACTGCCACAGCTGCACTGCTCCAGCTGCACTGCGCCAGCCGCATTGCTCCAGCTGCATTGCCACAGCTGCATTGCTCCAGCTGCACTGCTCCAGCTGCATTGCCACAGCTGCATTGCCACAGCTGCATTGCCACAGCTGCATTGCCACAGCTGCATTGCTACAGCTGCATTGCTACAGCTGCACCACGCCTCAATACGCCGCGCCACTACAGCCGCCGCACTGTAAACAGGTGAGCCGGCGCGCGTCCACCCCTGCAAGCGCGGTAGTGCGCAGCAAACCACACACGCGCATGTCCTTTAGTGCATGTAAAGAGTCCCAGCACTCCAGAATCCCACACCCACACGAGCCGTGCTGTCACGCACGCAAGCCCTCAGCACGTGCCTGCTCGGACCACGCCCGCCTCCTCACACCCACATGCTTTTGGACACGCCTACAAGGCACCGCGGTTCTCATTAAGGCTCGCCCCGCACCCTCCATGCAGGCTGTGCTGCGGCCCTACCCGCCGGCCGCCGCCCGTGCATTACCCCGGCTTTGCACGGACGGCTACCCTCTCATGCTGCCCGCTCACCAGAAGGTTGGGTGCAGCTCCAAGTGGGTCTCCTCCACGTCCTCCACCTGCCAGCCGGTGCCGGGGTGCGCCACACTCCGCAACTCCGCCTCCGAAACGCGTCTGCAGTAGGGCAGTGGGTTCGTGCGCGGCGGGCAGGGTGTGCGTGTGCGTGCGTCACGTGCTTGAGCGCATGCCGCGGTCACATGTGCGCATTGCGAGCAGGCACCGTACGGTGCTGCAACCTACAGTAGAGGCATCCCCTTCCGTTACACCAGTTCACAGCACGGTGTGCAATACGGTACGAGTGGCCCAGGGTTGGCCGGTGGCGCAGCACGCACCGCCCCATCTACAACCCACCCAGCTCGCACGTGTGCACGGCCTGCAGGTCTGCAGGTGCACACAACCCATCCCCGCCGCTGCCGCTGCCGCCGCCGCCGCCTGCTCACCTGGGCCCGCCGGGCCGCGTCTCCGCCTCACTCATGCAACCTATGAACAGGAGGCCGCCGGGGCGCAGCAGCCGCCGCAGGCAGGACAAGTACGCCTTCTGGTCCCCGTCAGTGAAGCTGTGGAAGGTGCACGAATCCAGAACCACGTCGTACAGCGGCGGTGCGGATGCCGTACCGGACGCAGTATCGGGAGCACCGGCGTCGCCGGTGTCGCCGTGTGTGGTGGTTGTGGTGGTTGCGGTGGTGGTTGTGGTGGCGGTTAGGGTGTCTGGCAGGCTGTCAGGCTGCCGCAGGTCAGCCAGCGCCAGCTCCAGGCGGGAGGCGGGCAGGCCGCGCAGGCCGGCCTTGGTGTGCGCGAAGTCCAGGCAGCGCGGCACCTGTGTGTGTGTGTGTGCGTGTGTGTGTGTGTGTGTGTGTGTGTGTGTGTGTGTGTGTGTGTGTGTGTTGACATGCATGCCACAGCAAAACAGCAGGCGTATGTAACAGGCGGCGCAAGTAAAGCGGCGTGTATCTGCAGTTGCATGAGGAAGCGGTACTGGCGAAGCTTGGAATAACGGCGCCCCAGGCCCCGCCAGTCGTCAGTCGTGGCCCGGCCACATGACGGGCATGTATGCAGGGGCTGTGGGCTGTGGGGTGTGGAAATTGTGGAAGCCGACGGGCGCTGCGCGCCTGACTCTTCAAACAGTGCGGAAGGCCTCGCAACTCCACCTGTCAGTGCTCGAGAGCGCACGTTGCTTTGCACCTGCCCCCGTGCCAAATGTGGATGAGCGGGATGACCGCTCAGTGGTGCCTGGATCACACCTGGTCCCAGACCTACCACGTCCACCGCCGTGACGTGCGCCTGCGGGCAGGCTTGTGCGATGAACAGCGCATTGTCGCCGATGCCGCAGCCCGCGTCCAGCACGCGCCCCGAGAAGCAGCCGCGCAACACTAGGTCGCGAACGAACTTCTGGGGCCTGCGGGAAGGTGAGCAACAGGCAGGCAGGTGTTCCGGTGCGGGCTTGAGGGCGGTGCAGATGTCGTTTGGTGAAGCGCTCGTGGTGTCATGTGCGCTTCAGAGGATTGCAGGGTCATGAGCGCAATGCACCTGGGCTTCAACGCTGGTCCCGGCACCTCCCTGGCAGGCACCCACCTGTGGATCTCCCACGGCGCCAGACCGGTGCCTGCGACTGCCGCAATCAGCTGTTGTGCAAGGAGACGAGGGTGGGACTTGCGGTTATTTGTTCCAGTGCTACAAACGCAAGTGCCTCTCCCCCAGGAAAGGCATAACGTAGGCCATGCCGCTTCAAGAGAGTGCGCCCATTCAGCAGCCCGCCGTGCTCGCATGGAGGCATCCACTGCTTTTACCAGCCCAGAATGTCACACGAGTGCGCTGCCGTACAGCATTCCATACTGCTGAGGTATCCCATACCACCCATGCGCCGCGCACCTTTTGGTTGGGCGCGCGCGGGTCCCCATCGCTTGCCAGCCGGCTGCTACCGAACACCTGACGGCGCGAGTGAAGGCGGTTTGTTGTGGAAATGACTTTATAATTTGTGTCCCATCAGGTTTCACTCTGGCGACGACACCGGGTCCTAGAGTATGGTGACCAGGATGCCTAACACCTCCCACCTCGCCCTCCCACCACCCCTCCCACCACCCCACTCCCCCGACGCCTCGGCCCACATCCCATAAGTATTATCGCTTGCAACTTACGCCTCTGCCTGCACTCCCCTCGTTTTCGTTGGTTTTGGTTTAGTTTGGGCTGGTATTTACAACCCCCCTCCTAGCCCCTCCCCCACCCCCGCGCCCCCCTACCTGATGGATGGCGTCAATGGAGTGCAGCTGCTGCTGCAGCAGTAGCTGGCTACTGCTGTTCGCGCGGTCCCCCAACAGCGATCCCGTTGACGTTCCCGAGGACGAGACACGGCCCAACGGCTGCTGCTGCTGCTGCTGCTGCTGCTGCGACTGCGACTGCTGCGACTGCTGCGACTGCTGCGACTGCGGCTGCTGCGGCTGCGGCTGCGGCTGCGACTGCTGCTGCGACTGCGGCTGCAACAACGAGGTGGGTACGGAGGGCGGCGCAGTGGCTGGTGCCGCCGCTGCAAGGCTGCGCCCAGCCGCCGCAGCGCCGGCCGCGAACGGGCTCGCCATCGGCACGGTCGCAGCACCCGTGGCACGTCTCACGACGCGGTAGCTGCGACGGAAGCTGTCCAGGGCTGACGCCCGGCCGCCGACGCAGCCGACACCGACAGCGCCGCCCGGTGCGCCGAGCAGCGGCGCAATCACTTCCTCGTCCTCTGAGGGTTGCCAGGGTTGGATGCCCTGGACGGCCATGGCCGCGCCGGAGGGGCCGTCGGAGCGGACGCCGTTTGCGAGCCGCCGCGGGCTGTAAGTGGAAGGCTGCGGTGCCGGCGCTGGCGACAATGGCGGCAGCGGCGGCGCCTGTTGGTGCTGCTGGTGCGGGTGCTGCTGGTGTTGCTGATGCGGGTTGTGCTGCTGGTCCTGATGATGGCATTGGTCCTGATGATGGTGTTGGTGTGGGTGTTGGGCGCTGAGTGACTGGGCGCTGAGGTGAGCAAGGACCGGCGGCACCGGGGCGTGCAGCCGGCTGTGAAGGCCGGCGTGCTGGTGGTGCTGGTGTTCGTGTTGAGGGTGGTGCTGGTGGTGTTGCTGACAGGAATGATGTGGGTGGGCAGCAGGCAGAATAGGCGGGGTGCTGGCTGCCGCTGTCACTGTCTCGCCGGCTGCCGCCGCTGACGCTGTCGCGCCGGCAACTGGCAGCGCAGAGTCGCCTTCGCCTCCGCCTCCATCAACACCAACACCAACACTCGCGCCTTGCTCGCCGCTGAAGCTGCTTGTCGCACCTACGGGTCCGGTCACCGCAGCGTAGCTCCCTGCTGAAGCGGCACGGCTGCCGGTGCCGTCCGCACCTGTCGCCGTACCCTGCGCCGCGGCCTCGGCCTCAGCCGCAGGCCCACCAACCGCGCCCGGTGACGCGGCGGGTCCTGTGGCAGCTGCGGCGCCGCTGTGGTTCGGCAGGGCGTGCGGCTGGTATGGCGGGCGGTGGGGCTGTTGAACGGGTGGGCGGGCGGAGGTGCTGGGTGAGGTGGGCGATGCCGCAGAGCAGGCCGAGGCGGTGGAGGTGGAGGCGGCGGTGGGCGCCGACGTGGATGTGTTCCTCGAGTAGGTACCCGAGGTGCCGGCAGCGGGTGCGGCGGGGACAGCAGGCTCAGCGGCGGAAGCCTCCGACACGTGGGTCGCGGAAGACGGGGCCGCCGCGACGCCCTGGCGTGAGCGCTCCGACGATTGCTGCGGTGCAGTGGTGGTGGCTGCGGCTGCTGCTGCACACGTCAGCAGATGCTGTGGAGGGCGCTGTTCAGAAGTGGCAGCGCCCGCGACGGCTGCCTGGCCTTGCCCATCACCGCCCGGCCCTACAACGCCGCCAAGACTGCCGGTGGCGCCGGTGCCGCTGCCGCTGATTCGGTAGGGCGAGACGACGGCGCTGAAAGCCGCGAGCTCGCCCTCGAGTGGAAGAACGGGGGCAGCGCTGCAGGCAGCTTCGCCGTGTGGAGAGGCGGCGGAGCCGTCTGGCGCGTAAAGGCTTGCCGCGGGCGATAGCGACAGCGATGCCGAGGGCGCGGCAGAGAGCTGGTCGTGCCCCGGGTCAGCGGTGGTCAGGATTTGTTGTTGCTGTGACTGCGTAATGTGAGATTGTGGGTGTGTTGCGGCCTGCCCGGTGTGGGCTGCCCGGCCAGCGATCGTGGTGAGCGCAGTGCGTGCCGCAAACATGTGGGATGATTTGACTGGTAAAACAACCAGCGATGTGCCCGCCGAAGCGGAAGGCACCCAAAGGACGGACTGCAATCAAACAGCTCGTCCACACTGTTTCGTGCGCCAAGGTAACGGGCGCTGCAGCTATTCAGCTAGTAGCATGAAAATGCCGAGGGCTGAATGCACGGCTGCCAGTCCGAGGTAATGGGACTGGTAATGAGGATTCAAATTGTCGCGCAACACGTCTTGATGTAGAGGATATCGTAGCCCAGGCAACCAGTCTAACCACTGGCCCAGTAATGCAATCGTGAGCGCTGGATTCCTGACCGCGGAGGGGCTCACGAATCACTGACGTGTGGGCTGAGTGACTAGCTATTTATGCTACTGTGACGGCGTGTAGGCATTTACATTACAGTATACGGATGCCTCTTGCCGCGCGGCACTTCATTCAGTCTTCTCTTAGTGCAACACGCTGCCAGTTGGCAAGAGTTGGGGGATCTCTGCTTTGAATACAAGTAGTTTAATAGCTTCGTAAGGACGTGTGGCGCACGCCCAACTCAGTTGGTGAGCAATATCGAAGATACCGTACTGCGCCCCGACGATGTGGCAATACAAGTTCAACCTTCCGTCCCCAACAGTCCCAAATATGCCTTGACGCTGTACCGTGAATCATCGAAGTTGGCGTGAAACAGGAGCAGGCAGCCGACCGGGTGCGCCTTAGCTAGCCTCAGGGGTGATGGGACAGGGTCTTCAAGGGGCAGGTCGGCAGAGTCCCTTAGTGTGCCCTGAAAGCATGTGATGGCTCGGCGTCTTCGGGTGCTGGGACTGTCCCCTCTGTAACATCCGCATTCTTAGTGTGCAGCGTATTCCCAGACCCCAACATTCAGTTTGCAACATCAAGGCAAGATTGCGTGGCTGACAAAATGCCGGAGTTACTGTACCGAAACATCGCTGACTTGCTGGAACCTGGACTGTGCCGCACACATTCCCGGCGACTTAACCTTGAATCCTGGACGGCTTACTTCAAGCGGTTCCCAATGTATGTCGGCAGTCGGCCTCGTGATGGAACATGGCAAGGGGCAGGAAAGCGTAGTCCCGATGTGTGTGGCTCCCACCCGTGCCCACATAAATGCGTAGCAAGAAGGGACAAGGCATTGGTGCGTCGTTCGCGCGCTGTCGGCAGTCGGCCTGTGTTCTGGTTGTTCATGGTGGTGGGATGGTACCAGGGCACAGTTATACCGCCCACGCCAGCCCACAGCTCCCACACTGTGTAACCCCGATGCCTGCACCGCACCACCAAGACACATGCGGGCGAGCACGAGTGCAGGACCCCTGCACCCGAGCCAGGCCACACACAAAACTAATGTAAATTTCTCCTGGTACTCATTGTTATAGCTCTGGGTCTACGTCTGACCCGGGCTTGGCATACGGCCGCCGCAGTCTAGCAGTCTTTCATCAGAAGGACTGGCGAGAGGCACCCACAAACGACGGCACTCGCATAACCCAGCCTGCGGAGAGCTCCTGGCACACGTTGCGCGAACCATGTCACATGCATGATCGCAACTGTCCGCAGCCGCACTTTCAAGCTTCATGTAATGTGGTGGGGCCCCATTCACAGCCCCACTCAGCAACTTAACGAAGTGCTTGCGAGTGAATGAAACTTATTCAAACACACATTCGCCCAAACCCACAGCATGCATTCGCCGGAACCAAGAGGAAGCAGCCTGAGAGCGGCCAGCCGATGCATAACCGCGGCTGCTTTCTTTATTGCAGCTGCCCTGCTCCTGCGGCCTTGCTTCAAACTCCAACTATCCACACTGCAAACGTTGTAACGTTGCATTGCACGTTGCAGTGGATGTGCAGACATAGCCAACATCAATGCACGCACGCCTTTCAGCCATCTATCCTCGCACATCGCTCGCACTCCAAGCACACAGGGCGCGCCCCTGGTCCAGAGTGCTCACTGACAACCTGGTTGCGCATTACCACATCGATCACAGCCTTGGTATCCACCGATACTTTCTTAGGATCAAGTACAAAGGGCTTAACTACACCACTGCGGCCAAGTCATATTGCGCCGTCCATGCCCCGCACCTATGCATTGCAATGCCGTGTCACACACTCACTCAGACGCGAATGGGCACTGCGTCTGAGCAGCGGTTCACATGCACTGGTCCAAGCAGATCGTGTCTTTGTAGAATTCATCCCTGCGGGGTAACTCCGAATAACGTTGTGGCTCGTACGTAAGTACGCCAAACGCGCACAATCAAACGTAAACCTCCACAGTCAGATCAATATGTCGAGAGAATCACCACAACTTCAAGGCCACATGCAAGCGCCTGTAGCAATGGATATCCGTGTTACGATGTAGTGACACGTTCAAGACTGGCGCTGCGCGGGGTTATCTGCTTCCGCATTCCATAGCGCCATGACTGCACTTGATGCTAACAAACACATGTAGCAGCAATAAAAGCATCATAGGAAGCACAGCCGGTAAGGAACCCGTGGGTGCAATGCAACTGGAAGCACCGCATCATGCGCACGTCAGGTGCAGGAGCATTTTAAGCACCGGAACGGTTTGGTCTACGTACAACGAAGATACCATACTTGACCACCAGAGCATCACAGGGCAAACCACTTGCCGCAACGAACACCACCTCCAGATGGCGGCCTGCAACTCCAGCTGGGGGCATGCAGTCTGTGGCTTTGCAGCTTGTGTCAACTGCCCCAGAACCCCTCAGCCCGCCCACATATACCAACACACCACCCCGGGACTCCCAAACCCAGCATGTTGCTACTAGCCTCCGCAACGGTAATAAGCTATGCGAACTTTAAGTAGTTCATATTTACACTCAGATCTTCCCTTAATCTCCACAATACTCGTCTAATGCATCAACAAGAACGAGAGGTCGCTAATACAAAGCAAGCCAGCGTCTGGCCCACACTTGAAGCCTCAGAAACGAGGGACCCGTGCGCACTGTAATTGCCAGGGTCACTTCATTGGAACCATACGCCAACTCCAGCCAACAGCCGCGAGTGAAGGACACAAGGCGGCTCGCTGGTCGGCAACAAGGAATCGCAACCGAGCCGTGGATACTCGATGCACACCACCTCATTCCGTGCCGAGCTAAGTGCAGATGTTGCGCCCCATGTCACGCCCACAATGCACCAAACCCCCTTCACCTCCAGCGCCGTGACTGGATCATGACTGAATCCGTCGCCGCGCGCATCCAGGGGGCAGCAGCCCCATAAGCTGCTGCTACTGCCGCCGCGGATGCTGCTACTGCCGCTGTTGCTGCCGCCGCAGAGGCTGCTACTGCTGCTGCCATGCATCTCGCACGCTCACAACTTGCGCACCGTGTACAGCCGCGACACAGTCTGTCCTCCCCTGTGAGCGCAGTAGCAAACAGCTTTAGGACAGCATAAGATGTATGTTTGGAGAAAACAGCCTTAGGACAGCATAATATGTATGGTTGGAGAAAACAGCCTCCTTCCGCGCGCAACCCCTCCACCAACCGTAACTCCATGAGCCCAGACCCCAAAGGGACTCGGCACCAGGCAGAGCCTCAGTAACTTGCATCCTCCCACCCAAGAATCTGAGGTGGTCGAGACCCGCCTCCCGTCTCACTCCCATCTCACTCGGTCGCACTCCCATCTCACGTCCCGTCACACACGCTCGGCGGTCCCTTTTCACAGGCTCAACGCTCATGCGGCGTCCCCGCTCGCTCACCAGAATGTGGGGTGCAGCTCGATGACGGAATCCTCAATCACCTCCACCTCCCAGCCCGACTGCCGGTTGAACATCGACAGCAGCTCCGCCACAGACACCCGCCTGTGTTCGTGTGTGCGAGGAAAGCACAAGGGGAAAGGCTCGACACTGCACATGCGAGTGCGCAAGCAGGCAGCGGGCCGCCTGTGACGTGCGCACTGGGTATGTGTGGAATTGCACGTGCGCAGCACCTCAGGCGGCGGGAGCGCAGAGCGTGCCAAACCCCATGCATAACCAGCATGGTCATGAGTGCAGCCCCTCCCCCAGCTGTCTCTCCCAGGCTCGCTACCCCCCCCCCCGCCACTCCCTGCAACATCTCAACCCCGCCCTCTGCTCACCACCACCATCACGCCCTGACTCCCAACACCAACACCAACACCAACATCAACACCAACACACCAACGCCAACACCAAACCTGCTCACCTGGGCCCGCCTGGCCGCGTCTCCGCCTCGCTCATGCAGTTCACAAACAGCTTGCCGCCGGGGCGCAGCAGCCGCCGCAGGCTGGCGGCGTAGAGCTCCCGGTCGGCGTCGCAGAAGCAGTGGAAGGTGGAGGAGTCCAGGACCACATCAAAGGTTCCGTCAGAGGCGGGGCTGGACACACACGCGGCCTGCCGCTCCGGCTCCGGCTCCGTCAGGCTGGCGGTCTGCGTGCAGGTGTGTGTGTTGAAAAATAGCAAACAGAAGAGAGAGAGAGAGAGTGTGTGTGTGTGTGTGTGTGTCAAGCGACGTGCGTGTCGATGGGATGCGCCATAGCAGAAAGTTGTTTGGAAGAGGTGTTGTCGGCGTGCATGATATGCTGGCAGGCGTGCGCTTGCTCCTGGCCTGTCCCTGTCCCTGTCCCCGTCCCCGTCCCCGTCCCCGTCCCCGTCCCCGTCCCCGTCCCCGTCCCCGTCCCCGTCCCCGTCCCCGTCCCCGTCCCGGCCCCCGTCCCGGCCCCCGCCCCCGCCCCCGCCCCCGCCCCCGCCCCTCTCCCTGTCCGTCTGTGATCCCAGTGTCCACGCGCACCTCGAGTGTGATCAGGCCGCTTGTCATGCGGCGCAGGCCCGCCTTGGCCGTTGCGAATGCCACGCAGCGCGGCGACTGCAGGTGATGGAAACGACAGTGGCAATGGCGATGTCATGGCATGTATACAGTATGCAGGGGCTGCGGGCTGAGGGGTGTGGAAGTTGTGGAGGCCGACGGGCGCTGCGCGCCTGGCTCTTCAAACAGTGCGAAAGGCCTCGCAACCCCACCTGTCAGTGCTCGGGAGCGCACGTTGCTTCGCACCTGCCCCGGGCCATATGCGGATGACCGCTCAGTCGTGCCTGGATCATACCCGGCCCCAGACCCACCACGTCCACCGCCGTGACGTGCGCCTGCGGGCAGGCCTTGGCGATGAACAACGCGTTGTCGCCGATGCCGCAGCCCGCGTCCAGAACTCGCCCCGAGAAGCAGCCGCGCAACACTAGGTCGCGAACGAACTTCTGGGGCCTGCGGGAAGGCGAGCGACAGGCAGGCAGGCAGGCAGACAGGCAGAGCTCAACGAGCTGATAGTCACTCCAGAGCTTACCAAAACATGTCTGAGCATACAGATGCC
>NC_057005.1:3301653-3324667 GCF_000002595.2 Chlamydomonas reinhardtii | reverse complement strand
GTGTGTCAAGCGACGTGCGTGTCGATGGGATGCGCCATAGCAGAAAGTTGTTTGGAAGAGGTGTTGTCGGCGTGCATGATATGCTGGCAGGCGTGCGCTTGCTCCTGGCCTGTCCCTGTCCCTGTCCCCGTCCCCGTCCCCGTCCCCGTCCCCGTCCCCGTCCCCGTCCCCGTCCCCGTCCCCGTCCCCGTCCCCGTCCCCGTCCCGGCCCCCGTCCCGGCCCCCGCCCCCGTCCCCGTCCCCGTCCCCGTCCCCGTCCCCGTCCCGGCCCCCGTCCCGGCCCCCGCCCCCGCCCCCGCCCCCGCCCCCGCCCCTGCCCCTGCCCCTGCCCCTGCCCCTGCCCCTGCCCCTGCCCCTGCCCCTGCCCCTGCCCCTGCCCCTCTCCCTGTCCGTCTGTGATCCCAGTGTCCACGCGCACCTCGAGTGTGATCAGGCCGCTTGTCATGCGGCGCAGGCCCGCCTTGGCCGTTGCGAATGCCACGCAGCGCGGCGACTGCAGGTGATGGAAACGACAGTGGCAATGGCGATGTCATGGCATGTATACAGTATGCAGGGGCTGCGGGCTGAGGGGTGTGGAAGTTGTGGAGGCCGACGGGCGCTGCGCGCCTGGCTCTTCAAACAGTGCGAAAGGCCTCGCAACCCCACCTGTCAGTGCTCGGGAGCGCACGTTGCTTCGCACCTGCCCCGGGCCATATGCGGATGACCGCTCAGTCGTGCCTGGATCATACCCGGCCCCAGACCCACCACGTCCACCGCCGTGACGTGCGCCTGCGGGCAGGCCTTGGCGATGAACAACGCGTTGTCGCCGATGCCGCAGCCCGCGTCCAGAACTCGCCCCGAGAAGCAGCCGCGCAACACTAGGTCGCGAACGAACTTCTGGGGCCTGCGGGAAGGCGAGCGACAGGCAGGCAGGCAGGCAGACAGGCAGAGCTCAACGAGCTGATAGTCACTCCAGAGCTTACCAAAACATGTCTGAGCATACAGATGCCAAACGAGGGCATTTGGGGTTTGGGCTTTGGAGTATGTGGGTGAGACCGGGGTGGCGCGAACAACACGAACAAGGCGTCGTGCCTCCGACAACTGCAACCAGCTTATCAAGCCAGGCGCGCTATGCTCACCGATGGATCTCCCAGGGCGCCAGACCGGTTCCACTTATCCGAGTCAGCATCTGCAGAGCGCGATGTTTGCATACACATGCCAGGTGACATGCAATTGCAAACCGCGTATCCCAGTGGCGCGTCACGGCGCTCCACATATTCTATATAAAGCATACAATAAGCGTACTAGGAGCGCAGCCGCGCGACGAAAGTGGCACTTGCGGCTCACGGCGCAAAGTTCGCGACCGATTGCGGCAGCCATCCCTGTCAATAGCGCTCACCTTTGTGGATGGCGCTCCAAGCACGTGATAACGCTCGGATGCAACAGCCGCGTGCACCGCCTCTAACGTCAAAGCGGCGGGTAACGGTTCGCCAGAGCCAAAATCGAGCATCTCCAAAAAGGTCTCCTCCGTAAAGCTGTTCATAAGATGCATATCATCTGTAGCGAGCGAGTCGTGGCTGTAGTTTGCGCTCATATAGCTGGAAAGGCGCGAAGACTGCTGAGGCGCACCAGCGTCAGAGTTGTCACGAGTCCCCGCATCTTCAGTTGCTGCTTCATTATCTTTCACTACCTGAAATGTTGTTTGCATAGCCATCGCGGCACTGCTGGGCGACGACGAGGCCATTTAGGTGCTCCACAGGACGTGACCAAAACGCCCTTGATTGGTACTGATTCAATACTGCATCTTCAGTCATAAGGTGTTTGATATGTTGTGCGTGTTTGTGGGTGCCCACCCCGCAGAAAATCGCTAAAGAGCGCCACGGCGGTCACCGCGCCCATGCAGGGGGTTTAGTCGCAGCCGTGTACACACTTAATTCGCAGCAAACATAGGCAGAATTGTCTTGGAAACTGCAATTACATTAATGCAAGCGTCGATTGCACGTCGGCACTTCCAGGGAAAGCTTGCTGGCCGCTGTCCATCGTGCAAGCCTAGGGTATTACCAGTTGCAGCAATGACTACTCCCAGCAAAATCCATTTCGCGACTGGGAATAAGAAGAAGCTCGAGGAGGTGGGCAGGGGGCACGCAGCGTGCCGTGGACTGCCTGCCGTCTTGCTCGCGACCCTCAACCTGTCCAGGCGCCCCCTCCAACCCCCAAGTTTTCAAATGTCAATGGCGATGCGAAACCTGTACAGGTGAACGCCATTCTTGCAGCTGGCGCCGAGCTGCCCTTTGAGGTTGTGGCGGCTAAGCTCGACTTGCCTGAGCTGCAGGTGCCCAGGGCGGGAGTTGGCGGTAGTCTAGGAGCCTGGGGCCGAGGGCACAGCGAGATTGTAATTGTGTGCCGTGCCCATCGTTATGGTTGAGGGGCAGTGTCTTGCCGCGTGCCGACCTGATGGGGTGCATAGTGATGGTGGGCGGGAGACCAAGAAAGCAGCTGGCTGACTGCCACACGCCCTCCGGAGTCCCAGGGCTGTGTGCATAGAAGGGTGCTCTGCTTGACTTGGCGCGTGCTAGCCTTCAGGGGATATGAGTTGGACGCACGCGGTTGCTGCTATGTCGAGCCTCCGTGGCAGGACCGCTGCATGTGGCACGCGGCGTGAGACGCGTGACTACCGGTATCTTCCGGCCATTTGGGGCCCCGCGGTCGTCATTGCATTATGTCATTTATTTGCATGCGGTACACGTGTGTGTCGGCACTGCAGTTGACTGAACACGGTCATGTTTCTTTGCAGGGTGAGCCGGAGGAGATCTCCAAGGAGAAGTGCCGCATCGCAGCCAAGCTGGTGAGTGGCCGCCGCGGGGGCAGCGCTGGCTGACAGAGGCCTTAAAGGCGCAAGCACACTAGCCAGCGTATCCTTGGCAGCTGAGATTTGTGCACGCGATTTGTAAATGGGGGGCCAGGAAGGCGGAGTTAGGTGCCCGAGCCCAAGGAAGGAGGGCGGGAGGGACAAAACGCATCATGCGATTGCCTGTGATATAATATATCCTGCGCGTCGCTGCTGCTTGCGGCAGGTCGGCGGCGCGGTAATGGTTGAGGACACGTCGCTGTGCTTCAATGCAATGCACGGGCTGCCAGGTAGGCGAGATCAATGAGGCCGTGCCAAGGCCCCACATGCTGGGGGCGACTCCACATGCTGGGGGACTCCACATCCTGGGGCCGACTCCACATGCTGGGGGCGACTCCACATGCTGGCGGCGACTCCACAGCTGGGGGCGACTCCACAGCTGGGGGCGACAGCACATGCTGGGGCCGACAGCACAGCAGCATGCTGCTGTACTTACGTGGCAGGTCGGGACAAGGAACAGCAGTGAAGCCGCTGGGGCAGCCACCAACAAGCTGCGTGCTGCCACTTACAGCGCCCCGTCCTGCATAAACCTAGCCTTAACCTAAACTATCAGTATCACTACAAATGCGCAGGCCCCTACATTAAGTGGTTCCTGGAGAAGCTGGGGCACGACGGCCTCAATCGCATGCTGGGTGAGCACATGTGTGTATGTGTGTGTATATGTGTGCATGTGTGTGTGTGTGTGTGTGTGTGTGTGTGTTGAAAAGGGAAACAGAACGTGTGCATGTCACAGTTGTGCACATGGGCCGACTACAGCACTGCGTTGGCTTCGCAAGAGCAGTAATGCAGGTGGGGGCGGGCTGCAAAGGACAGCACGTGGTGACCCAAGCATGCATGGCTAAACGTGCTATGGAATGGAACGAGCAGTGGACGGTGGCCGCCGACTTCATTCTATCCTTTGCGAGCCTATGCCCGCGTGCCCTCGTCCTGCTCACAGCTGGATTCGAGGACAAGTCCGCGTACGCGCAGTGCATATTCGCCTACACGCCAGGTGGGCGCACCCACGTGTCAATGGGCTTCTGCGCAAGCACCGCTCATGCACCCCAACCTGCGAACACGCGGTCTACTTCAGATGCGGGGCGCACTGCTGGAGGGGTGCCCGTCCGCAAGCACGTGACATGTGGCCAGGCCTTGAGATCGGCACGCAAAGCCGCACGCTAAGCCGCAAGCAATCAAAGCCGCACGCGCCGCTAGGACGCCGGACAAACCCGTATCATTCTTTTGCAGCCCCGCCCACCTGCACTGTGAACTGACGCTCTCCCATTCCACTGTATGCACCCCCTACACCTTCCCATTCCCCTTGCCGCAGGGCCGGACACGGAGCCCATTGTGTTCGTGGGGCGGACTGAGGGGCGCATTGTGCAGGCGCGCGGCCCCACCGACTTCGGCTGGGACCCCGTCTTCCTGCCCGACGGTGAGGCGCACCTTCTGAGAGTCATCGTGACCGTCGCCGTGCGTGGTTGCGCTGGAGGGGAGAGGGTCGCACACGGGGGAAAGAGCCGACAGCGTGCTTGCGGAAACAGCGCCTGTAGCACGGCAAGCACTGCGCTGCGATCAGGGTTGGTTGTGCGTGCGTGCGTGCGTGCGTGCGCGCGTGTGCGCGTGTGAAATGTAGTAGCAAAGATGCTGTGCCAGCAGCCACGCAGTGGTAGGACAGAGGCGGGCAGGGGCGGGCCCAGCGCTGCCCAGCGCCTGGGACTGAATGCATGCCGCTGGGCCTTTCCTTGCACATGCAGGCTTCACCGACACGTATGCTGAGATGGACAAGACAACGAAGAACACGATCTCCCACAGGTCAGCACGACGCCACCTTGACCGACCCCTGCCCCCGCAGTTGGTGCATGGGCACGCCTGACGCCAGTAGTACCGGACTGCAGTTTTGTCCAACTATCCCTGCTGACCTGCTGCTGCCTTGTCTGCTGCTGCGATAGCCACGTGTGCACGTACATACTGCCGGCTTCGGGCCATCATGCGTCCCGTTCACAATGGCCTTGCCGCTTGCTTCTTCTTCCGCGATCTTCTTCAGGTACCGGTCACTCGACAAGCTGCGCACCTACCTGCTGTCGCATGCCGCAAGCAAGTGAGCGGCGCACGGCACGCTCGTGGACATATGAAGGAGTCAGTGGTCTGGGTGGATGGGTCCCAACGCTGTGATGGTCTCGGGAACATGGCTGGCTCGGCGTGCAGCACAGCGTGCTGCGCATGAAGCGCTGCTTACCGTTGCATGAATGCTGATGGTGGGGTTGCTAAGTGAGGACAACCCGTTGTGCGCAAAGGTAGCGGCATGCGACGGGCAGCTATCAGTAACGGAGTTTGCCGGCGGCGGGCTCGACGAATGAAGGGGGCGGTCTGCGTGTCGCGGTGCGGTCTGCCACACATCTTGCCGCGTGCGGAGCTGAAGTTAAGGATACCCGATTTGTGTTTGTACTCGTTGAACCACTTGCGAATACCGGAATACGTGCCAGCGCCCTCAGTGCCGATGCACCTCTGCTCATCGGACGCCGCCTCGACGATTATCTTTGCGCCTGTAATGTGTATAGCCTACTAATACTTAAAACAGTGCACTGGCGGAAACTTCTGTCATTTCATCAGAATGCGTCGTTCAAGGGCGTAGAGTCAACTCGCAGTCAACACGACGTGAAAGTGGGGGCACGACCAGCCCTCGTATCGATGACTAGGGTCGTAACAAATGCATAAATTGTCGTGCAAATGCTACAGTGGTTGCTTGGCCAACGCGGTAAGAGGCGGAGCTCCGAGCGCACGAGCCGCGAGGAATGCGACGTTGCGGTTCCGCGAGCACACCAGGCCGTGCGCACGAGCCCCGCTACCGCAGGGACAGATGCAAGTCGCAAACGCGCTTGCGAGCACCCGCTGCTTCAGCGCACTGGCAGGGCGCCCGGTGCCGACACGAGGGCGGACAGCCCCTCCCGGCGACACCACGACAGCGCTACTAACTTCACCCAGCGGCCCGCAGCCCCGGCCTCGCCGGTGAGTGCCTTCGCCAGGCCAGGGTATCGGAGCATTGCAGATCCCACAAACACCGCACCGTCCTCCCATCGCCCGGCGAAGCGTCCTCGGGGGCCGCCGCCGCATGCGCAACAAGAGCCCACAGCCACCTGTGGAGAAGGCGTCGACGTAAGCGAGCCTTTCAACAAGATGTCCCCTGACCTGGCGGCGCCGGGAAGGCAAAGCTCGGCAGAACCCGCGCACGGAGTGCGGCGGCCCCAGAGCAGAGCGCGAGGCAGCGCGAGCGCATTCCCCCATCTTCGACGACGGCGCGCGACCGAAGCACAGCGCGCTGCTCCGACGCCAGGTCCCGCGTCCGGCGCCCGCGGCGCGCCCCAGGCGCCCGCCGCAGCCGGCCTGCCGCCACCAGCCCAGCTGCCTTGCCCGTCTCGAGCCGGCCGTGCATTAGATGCTGCGGTGGCGGCGCAGCCCCCCGCCGGCAGGTCACACGCCCGGGCCCACGCGGCACACGGCAGCGGCCACGGCTGGCGCGGGCTGACGCTTCCATGGGCGTCGGGGAACACCGGCGGCATTGCCACAGGCGCGGCAGCTGCAGGACGCAGAGTCGTTTCCAAGCGCGGCTCCGGGGCAGCCGAGGTGCAGGAGGAGATGGCTTCGGCACTTGCGGCGGCGCTGCGTAAGAGGCCGACATCAGCAGCAGCAGCAGCAGTAGCAGGCCGGCTTAGGGCTAGTGTTGAGGGTTTGGACGGCGCTCGGCGCAGCAGCAGGTCCGGCCGCCACATGCCACCTGGAGCCGGTGTGGCTGCGGCGCCTGCTGCCGCCCCGCCGGCACAGCCGCCAAGTCCCACCTCGGGGCCCTTGAACCGGCGAGGCCGGCCAGCCGCACACCAGGATGGTGACACGGTGCGGCCAGGCCGCCGCAGAGTGCACTCCGCGCCGCCGCCCGTGCAACCAGAGCTGCGGCGCCGCTCGTCCAGTGGGCAGGATCGGGTTGCTGGTACACCGCAGGCAGCGGATGCACCAGCGCCGTTGCTGTCGCAGAGGGCTAACGCCCATGCCGGCCTGCATCGACGTCAGGACCAGAACCAGCGGCAAAGACGACAACAGCAACAACAGGGGCGGTCCCAAGAGCAGCTGCTGCAACAGCAGCCATGGGAGGCGCCCCCGCTCGAGACTACATCCATGGATGCCGCCTACCCACGCCTGGCACTGGCGGTGCGCGAGGGGCAGCGCTGGTGGCCACACCTGGCCGACGTGTCGATTGCGGTGCGGGCGGCTCGAGCGGCTGCGGATGCCGCCGCACTGCGTGCTCTTGGAGTCGCCCTCGATGCCTCGAAGGAGGTGGAGGAGGGGGAGGCAGAGGCGGAGCAGGCAGCATGTGAGCAGGGCCGTGGGGATGCGCTGCAGGCCGCCGGCACCGAGGCGGTGTGGGCCAGAGCCGAGGCCTGGGATGCAACCGGCGGCCCAGCGCAACCCAGCAGCAGCACCTTCGCAAGCAGGGACGTTGCAGCTGCTACTGCTGCTGCTGCTGTCGCAGCAGACGCCATGGCTGGGGCCCTTGAAGGCCGCAGGCGGGGCCTGGCGGCAGCAGCAGCAGCAGTAGCCCCCGCGCCTGGGCCGGCACATGCGCATGTGCGACCGGGGCGGCGCCAGCAGGAGCCGTCGACAAAGCGGCCTAAGCGCCAGTCCGCGCCAAACGACAACAACGCAGGCGCAAGCAGCTCTGCCGCGGTGCCGGAGCCATCGGCCGCAGCGGACTTGGCTGCGGCGCAGCGGCGGATGCTGTCGGCGCGCTGCGGCCCGCTGCGGTGGCTGCCGAGCGGCCGGCCGGCTGCAGGTCTGGCCCATGCAGCCCTCAGGGACTACCTGGCGGCCGGCGGAGGCAGCAGCCGCACGGCAAGCGCGGCCAGTGGCGGTGCGGCCGAACGCGGCGGCGGCGGCGATGGCAGCGGCGGCGGTGGCGGAAATGCTGCCGGCCCAGTGGCTGCTGCTGCTGCCGCTGTCGTCAAAGTGGCGGGGCCGGCCGCTGCTGGCAGGCGACTGCGGTTTGCTGCGCTGCGTGGCGACCCCGCACTCCCAGAGCTGGATCTACCAGCTGCAGCCGCAGCGCCTGCAGCAGCAGCAGCAGCAGCCGGAGAGGTTGCAGCTGGGCCGCCGGCTGCCGCGCCTGATGCCCACCAGGAGGCGCGGGCGGCCGAGCTGGCACTGCTGCGCTGCCCGCATCCCTCCTGGGCGGTCCGGGCCACGGCCGGCGACGCGGGCGGCGGCGCTGGGCGCTACTGGTGGCCGGGTGTGCTGACGGCGGGCCGGCTGGGTGCGGGCGTGAGCAGTCTTCCTTTGGAGCAGCCTTACATGGCCGCATGGTTCCGGTCGCTACTGAGCAGTGGAGGAGGAAGGGGAGCCAAGGCGCCTCAGCAGTGCCAAGTGCGCGTGCAGGTGCGTGGACGGCGTGCCCGCGTGTTGCTGGGTTGGGGAGTGGGAGGTGCAGGCGGGATGGGATGGTTGCCTTATGAGGCGGGTATGTGCTGAGGTGGGTGGGGTGTGTGCCGGGGCGGTTGGGCTGATGGGTGAGGTAGGTGGATGGGGGTGGGGCGATGAGGATGGCTATGGGTTTGCCGCGCGAGGTGGAGTTGGCAAGGCGCAAGGCGTGCGCTGACCTGGCGCTAAACTTATCTGGGGATGCAGGTGGAGCTGAATGGAGTGCTGCTCCTGCAAGATTACGACGTCGCGGGCCAGGGCCGCGCCCCACCTCAGGCGCCGCCGTCTGCCGCCTCGATGCCGCCCCTGCGTCAGCGCTGCCAGCAGCAACTGCCGCCCAACCTGCAACACCAGGGCCCGCAGCAGCAGGACCCGCAGCACCAGGGCCTGGAGCATGGGTCGCAGCGGCCGCTGGTGGTTGAGGCGCTGCTGAAGCGCTCCTCCGACGTGCCATCAGGCGGCCGCGTGTTCGGAATGCCGCCGGAGCTGCTGGCTGGCAGGTGTGCGAGTGAGCGGTCCGGGCATGAGGGGGCCGGGCGGGTGGGCGGGCAGGGGCTGGGGCGCGCATGGGAAGCCGTGTCGCTGGGGCGGTGCTGTTGCGCTTGACTGGGCCTGTTGGGGCCTGTGTTGCTTTGGCGCATCAGCCAAATGCGCATGAAGGAGTGCATTGGGTTCATGTTGGATCCGGAGTCGGGCCAGGTCTTGCATATCCTTGCACTGCTGGCGTCAACGGCACATGCGTTTACGCAGGTACGTGCGCGGCTGGCGGCGGGAGCGGGGTCGCCGCGCCGCCGCAGACCAGCAGGGCAGCGACAGCCCCAGCGGCCAGCTAGGGCAGGGCGACGTCAGCGACGGACCCGAGCCCGAAGAATGCCCCGCCAGCGGCCGACAAGAGCAGCTGAGGGGCCCTAGCAATGGCGCCACCGCAGTAGCGGGGGGAGCCAAGGCCAGCGGCACACCTGCCGCCGCGGTGGGGTCTGTGGCGGCCTCAGCGGCCGCGCGTGACGCTGTGGGCGACAGCCGTGGTGGGTTGCGGCGGCGGCGGAGGCAGTCCGCTCCTGCAGGTCTGGAGCCAGGCCCGGGACCGTCGCCGACGTCTTTGTCGGCCGCTACACATGCGGTCGCAGCGCCTGCAGCCGCTGCCACCGCCAGCGGCCGCCGCGCTCGCGCGCCCAGTGCATTGCTGGAGGCAGCCGCCTTAGGGGCGCAGGCGGCGACGGCGGATGCAGCAGCACCCATACCGCCTTCCGGCGAGGCGCGTCCCCGCCGGGCCGCATCCGCCAAGCGGCCGCGAGGGGGCTCAGCGGACGAGGCTGGAAACGCAGCAGCCCGCAGGACGCCCGCCGCGCCGGCAGTGCGGGAGCGGGGCCCCGGGACGGCGCTGCTAACGCTTGTGCTCTCAACGCATAACCCGACCAAAATTGTGTGAGGCTGTGAGGCGCTCAACTGCCCAAAATGTTAGGAGTTAAGATGGATCGGAACAACATTGGATGGACGTAATGCACGTGGTGCTTGGTTGCAGGTGGAGATTGCGGGTGTAGGGAAGCTGGCTCGGGTGTGATACAGGGTGTGCTGCGCATTAGCTCACAAACGGTTCCTAGGTTATATACGCCGGTAGGTGTAGACAAGACACAGCGGGATGACTAAGTAGGAGAACCTGTGCAAAGGCTTGGAGGGCAGGATCAGCGAGTACCGGTAATGATGGGTTGGGTTGGTCATAGGGCTAGTCTAGTCAGGTTGTAAGGCTGCGAAGCGGTCAGGTGGGGTAGCCTGACGCTGAGCCGCAGTCATGTCATTGCGATTGACCCATGCACTAAGCTTGCTGAGGCTGTTTGTGCCTGGTTGTGCCCGGCGGTAGGCGGCACGCGCGCCGATCGATGTCCCTTTGCTATGGGGCGCGGTGTGTATCCAAGTGCTGTCAAATGTGAGGAGACAGGACACGAGGTGGAGTCAGGTCATCAGGCATTGCTATGGGGCCTGCGGTAGAGCGCAGGGAGCGACCTCGCAGTCAGGGCTGGGATGTCGAGGGCCGCGAAGGCCCACTTTCAAGCAGCGCCAGTCCCCTCAATCTGGACAGCAGTGCAAACCGCAAAACGGCAAAACTTTGACGCCAGTGCCATGTGGGCATGTGGCTGCTACTAAAAGCGCTCATGCCCAGTTTCATCTTCCTGAGGAACTAGAAATCGTCACCGCCTCCAGTGCGCTGAATTGCTGGACGAACGCTTGCGATGACTTGCACTGTAGTAGTGGGCCACAACTAAAAGTCCCCACCAGAGACACCCTGGAGCTGACACTACTGAATGAGGGCCACTACGGTACTCCGCTTACGGGGACGGGGCACGGCGCAGACCCACGCTTTCTAGTTATTGCAGCCAGGGCACCCGCTTGGTGTTGCTGCTTGGCCCACCGCCCATACACACATACGACAACATGGTGGCCGTATTTGCCGTACGTACAGCCGTACATGGCCAACCATGAGCCCATGACTCATGATGCGTCCGCGTCACGCTCGCCGGCACGTGTGTCCGACGTACAGCACGCGCGAATGTCAGCACACCGCCAAGCTGAACACAACCACCCCGCACGTCCGCGTGCGTGCACGTCGTGCCCCCACCCCTGACCGGAATTCGTCCCAACACCCGACCCATTGATTCCCGCGCACAGACCAATCAGACAGGCCTTGTCGATTCGCCACAGCGGTACCATCCAAGCAACTCATATGTGTGAGACGCCTAATCGCATGTACACAACCTACTGTCAAGTAAGTCCTAAGAAAGCACAGGCGCCCATTCGACTTCGCGGGACGGATGTGGCTGCATGCTGCAACTCAACCTTCCAGGCCTTCCCGCTCCACCTCCCCTACCTGCCATACATGCCGCCGCCGCGCCAAACCCCTGCCTACGCGCATGGCATGCCCAGGGGGGGGGGGTACGAACAATAGTTCCAGACCCCACCCCGCAAAACCTCCCGACCCCCCCTGACCGACGACCGACCGTGCCGTACCGTGCCGTACACCCCCTAAACCCCCTCTGTTTTCTTCCAGGATGGTGTCAAACGACTGCTTTCAGCGAGCTCTATTAGCATGTAAACACGGAAAGTTCGTCGGGCGCGTCTTGACCACAGCCATGTTGTCGACATGTAGTCAACATCTTGCGGCCGTTCAGTTGCACCCGTGTAAAGCACGCTTACGAGACTTACCTACGCATGGGACATACACGTGCGTTTTCCTCCGGCGCGCAAGCACCGGTCCGCGACTTGTGGCACGTTCTGGTCAGGCGAGACATGTCGCACCCCAACATCCCAACCCAACATGTGTTGACGGGCGGTAGCCCTTCGTCTTTTGGTAGGCTCCTGACGTTTCCCAGCCGTAAAAAGCATCCATTACATGCTTTGGGCAACGGTCTGGGCTTGCCCGGCTGTCTTATGAGGCCCAGACGAAAGGCACACCGTGACGAAACCTTGGGGACCGTGGGGACCGACGACCGACCCTGAACTTTGGGGGCCCATATCTCCGCAATTACTACCCTGATCAAAATTCTGAAAGCGGATTCTGAACGCTCTCGTCAAGCTCTTTCAATTTGAAGGGTGGGGTATGTCTGCGGCATTCTTACCCCCCCCCCCTGGCATGCCCCTGAAATACAAGCGTCACACCCACCACGCCCACACTCCACAGCTTCACGTTAGCACATACAATGAATAACAGCATCGTCAAGAACAGGAATTAAAGCTTCATGAACGCTGAGAACCACACTTGTCTGCATGTATGCTGCTGCAGGTCGTCTTCCGCCACCATGCCTCATGATGACACTTGCGGGACTCCCATGCACACACTGACACACACCAACGTCTCCACCTCCCAGTATCGCACTCGCTGCGACAGTTACGCTACACATACTACCATGATAGTAAGCGTTGACTACCGCGACGGTAGCTATTAACCTCAAACTTGGGAGCGCCATGCAGACAGACACACGCTACCTAGGAAGAGACAACATCTAAGTGCAACAGACTTGGATGGAAGCTCTAGGGATGAATGGTGCAGCTGTTTACGCCGCGGGCACAACTCATAAGCACACAGGCAACCTTTCAAACAAAGGGATGAATGGGGTGTGCACCGTGGGTGTGCACCGCACAACTGCTGCTGATACCGTACCGACATTTCTTCTACCTTCCTACGACTGCCACCCACAGCATCAGGACGGAGGGCAACTGCATGCGTTGTCCTGCTCTCGGGATGACAAGAAAATTGGCTCTCACTCTCAAGTAAGGGCAAAATGCCTGATACCGCGTCCCTTGCTCAGGGAGGGGCCCGGAACGGCTCCGGGGGATGAATGCCAAGATTTCCCACCCCGCACAGCACACAATCCCACACAGGCGCACACACTCATCTACTGCACACCCTACTCTTATGATCGGACCAGTACCAGTGGCACTGTCTTGAATCGTTGCTCCACGTATGCAGCTATGAAACTACGCGCCGCGCATCAGCTGGCGCAGGTGCTTGGGCTTGGTCAGGCCCGCCCCCACTCCGTTGGCGTTGCCATTACCAACTCCGTTTCCATTTCCGTTTCCGTTTCCGTTGTTGCCGGTCGTTGTGGTGGTGGTGGTGTCGGCGGTGCCTGGCGACGGGGTCTTGGAACTGAATTTGCTGTTCTTGCAGTCGCGCGAGCAGGTGGATGTGGTCTCGCGGCCGACCGTGCACTTGCCGTCGCCGCAGTAGCCCAGGGGGTCGTTGCAGGCCTTGCAGTCCTGGGCGCAGATGGAGCAGTCCTCCGTGTAACCCCTGCGGGCGCTGGTGCACTTGCCGTCGCCACAGAAGGCGCCCGTGCCGCAGGCGCCGCAGTCGGCGCAGCCGCTGCTGCCGCTGAGGCAGCGCTCGCCAGCGGCATAGTCGCAGATGCCGTTGTTGTTGCAGGCGGGGCAGGCGCCGCAGTCCTTCGAACAGGAGCTACAGCTCTCGCCGGCTGCAGCAGCAGAGCAAAGATGGATAGATGGAAGGGACCGGCGATAGTAGTATCAGTCTATCTAAGGGTCATGGAGCGTCATTCAAGGCAAACACGAAGCATCAAGGGCAAATAAAGGGCCAAGAACAGACAGCACGTTTCACGCACGCACCGGACCAGCAGGCCCCCACAAGGCGCAACTGCTTACCGCCGCACACGCCATCTCCGCAGCAGCTCTTGGAGCCGTCGGCCTGGACATAGCCGCAGTCGGCCGCGCAGGTGGCGCACGTCTCACCGCCGCCGCACACGCCGTCGCCGCACACCGCACACACGCCACAGTCGGCAGGGCAGGAGCTGCAGCTCTCCCCGGCATCACACGCGTTGTTGCCGCAGACAACGGGGGACGGGGACGGCGAGGGAGAGGGGGATGGGGAGGGAGAGGGGGAGGGAGAGGGGCTTGGGGAGGGGGAGCCGGTCCACATGAGACCCTGGCAGTTGTCGCCTGAGCAGGACATGAAGCCGACGCCGTTGGTGTAGGCGATGCGGAAGAAGCCGCCATCGCCCCACCACGTGCCCCAAGAGTTCTTCACAATCCAGAAGGCACCACTGCGTGTGTGCGTGTGCGTGTGCGGGAGCGAGGGCGAGAGCGAGGTAAGGGGGGGCACGGAGGAGGGGACGGCGCGTAGAGCTCATGCAAACGCAAGCGAGTACCTGTATGCGAAGGCGCCTTCCTAACCAACTCACGTGTCGTTGTATCCGACCACGGACACCTGGTGGTAGCCGGCCAGGGAGCTCACGCCGTCCCACTTGTACGGACTGCGTATGCGGAATGGACCGCATGCAACACAATGTCAATGGGCAGTAATAGCTTGGGTGCTAGTTTGGGCACATGGGCCTATGGCCAGTGAGGAAGGCGTGGAGAGGAGACGGAGCGGCCAGGCACGCACCAGGTGCAACACTGGATGCACAGATGATGAGTCAAACTCACGCGCTGGCTTTGTTCCAGTTGAAGAAGTCGTTGTAGACGGCGAAGTAGGTCAGCAGACTGCCGTAGGTGCGGATGTGCGCCTTGGCGGCCGTGAGGTCGTAGATGGTGGTGCGGGTGAAGGCGCCGCCGGCGTACAGCACAGGTGTGGATGTGGGGGTGCAGGTGGTGGGGGCGGCCTTGTAGGGGTAGAAGGGCTCCTGCGGCAGGTTCTTGGACACGATGACAGACGTGGCGGCGGAGGCGTACCAGCCGCCGCCGCAGGAGGGGGAGCCGGTGCCGTCACAGAAGAACAGCCACTGCTCTGACAGGTCGAGACTGTTGGACGCGGTCTTGGAGCCGGCCTGAGGGTCGGGATGGAAGGATAAAAGTAGAAGTAAAAGTGTGCGCGTTAGATTCCGTTCAAGCGGCGAAAGAGCGGTACAAGGCAGGCAGACCGCCGTACATGCTTGCTTGCACGAAGAACGAATCCACTCACCCCGACGGCGGCCTCTGCGGAGGCGACGGCGGCGAATGCGACGCAGCTGCCGCAGCTGCCCTGGTCCTTGACTGGCGTGATGAAGCTGTAGGAGGTGGAGTTGGCCTGGCGCGAGTCCCACACAGGGTAGGTGATGGCGGCCACAACGCCCGAGTAGGTGTAGCCGCCGCCAGAGGTGCCGCTGGAGGTTTGGGCCTGGGGCACCTGCAGTGTCGCACACACAGGGACAACACCAACACACGGGTGTGGGGGCCCCTGGTCAGCAAAGGAAATAGCGAGGTGCGTGTGGCAGGTAAGGGCCCGCATCTCCCATGCGCACCCACGTTCCCTGCAAAGTGCAGACACACACTCACGCGCACACACCCGCTAGCAAGTAGCAGCCCTTGGCACTCAGTACGGTACTCACGTTGGCATCCTTGAAGGCCTGGGCCACTGCTGATCTCGGCAGCTTGTCGGCGGCCTTGGGGTCAAAGCCCTTCTCCTTGAGTTTGGCCGCCACGCGCTTGGCCGCCGCCTGCTCCGCCAGACTGTCACCCAGCTTGGTGGCGCCGTCACGGGCCAGGGTGGAGGCGTCCACGCCCTCCTGTGGGAGATGATGCGGCATGTGCGGGGTGGGAGGCAGGAGATAGTATGGGTGATCGAGGTGCTATGAACTTGGCAGGAGCGAATGCTGGATGGAATCGAACGGATGTTGACCAAGCGAGCGATCCGGTAGCATCTACGGTCGTACCAGGAATGTGGTGGGTAGCGACCCGATCGACAGATATAGTAAACTCACGGGCAGGATTAGGCCGGACAGGCTGCGGGCGGAGACGTAGATGCCGTCACACTCCTGTGTGTCGGACGCGCTGGCGTCCAGGGCCGTGAACACGGGGCGCGTGGGCACAATGCGAAGCTGGCCCGCGGCGGTGAAGGCGTTGCAGCGGGGGGTGCTGGCGCACACGTCAGCGATGGCGCTGACGGAGGTGGCGGCGGCGGCGTCGAGCGTGGCTAGGGTTACGGAGCCAGCCGCGTCTTGGAGGCGGTAGAATGTGTAGCCGGCGACCGCGGGGCACGCAGCTGCGGGGGCGGGGAATTTAAGGCAACGGCAGGGCAGGGTTAGGCGAGGATGGTGGCAGGAGAGGGGAAGCGAGCGAGGGAGAGGGCCAGGGACGGTGTGGCCACGGGAGCAGCGTCGCGGGTTAGGCCCATTGTGGGCAGCGCCCCAGCAGTACCGACACGTTATGGCAGAAGCTGACACCGCGGCGGAAGAGCCGCTTACGTTGGGCATTTGCCATGCGTGTGGAGCAAGCTGCCAGCGCCAGGGCCAGCGCCAGAATCGCCCGACAAAGCCTGGCCGGAGCCATCGTAGCGACCTGCATGCAGGCAACAGACCTCTCTGATTCAGTATTCTCGAGGTAGGAATATGTATAAGCTATTGTTATCTATGCATATAACAGGCCAGCAGGTGAACCGATGGTAAGCCGGCAAGCGCTTCAAGCATCTACTCCGCGTAAGGCTGTGCTCTCAGCTCACCTTAATGGACCAGATATATTAGATAGCACGAGAAACTGTAAATACAGCAAGAAGAAAAGGAAATCTGCGGGCAATATGGCTTACGCTGAGTTTCTTTTCACAGTGGGCGCGTTTCTCATTGTTTGGGAGTCTATATCGATTTTAATTAGAGCTTCAGGATATAAGGATAAAGGAGAGGGCAAAACGGCAGCTTATGAAGGCGAGGGCGATGCCCGGCTGGCGATGCTGCCCGACGGGACAGCTTCCTCTGCGGCGCCGATCAGCAGCAGCCGTAGAGGTAGGCGCAGTCCCCGCAGCTTGGGGTAATGGCACAAAGCCATATCGATGACGGCTGCGACTGCACCATCAGATCGGACTCAGCTCCGGTCGGGAGGAAATGTGTCGGCGCTGCACTTGCACCCGGCGCTCGGGCACTGAGTGCCGCGACTTCCAACCATTCCGATAATAAGCAATATTATTATAAGGACTTCGCAAGCGTTCGTCCACCCAGAACATGTGCTTCGGCGGCAACACCGTTTCGAATTCGTCAGGAAGATGGCACTCCGCAAGAGCCGCTTTTAGTTGCCACTGCCACATGCTCAGTGGTGATGATGGAGTTAGGATTGTGCGTCCATTGCTGTCCAGATTTAGGGGACTGGCCCTGGTTGGCGCCCCCCCCCCCCCCTTTCAAGGACCAGTGCCCAGCTTGGTGCCCAGCAGGTCTGGGGAGTGGGGAGTGTGCACACAATGCGTAATCGCCCTTGGTTGCTTGCACGACCCTACTATGACACTTTATGTCCCACATTGTTACCGCCCGGGTATCGGCACATCGCATAATAACATAGTACCATGTGCACTCACGCCTGCTTCACATGCACCTGCTCCTGTCCGGCTCCGGATAATACAGTTGAACCCGTCCTGTACCCCTGGTTGAGCAGTCGCCGGAGTCCCCGTCCTCGTCTCACGCTACACACTGATGCCACGCCGCTCGCTCCATCCACTCACCACCTGCGCCCCTCCATCTACATAATACGCAAACTCTCCTCATTGCCTTGCAACTATTAGGGCAATCTGGCCTCTCAAGTCTTGAGCATTCTTTGTCCGGACATGCCAACAAACACATAAGACCAGCATCTCAGCGCACCAGGCTTGCAACCTATGCATCAGAAAAGCAGAAGAGCCCCATCACAAACTCAAAATCTCGACTGAGCAGCGCTTGTCCCGTTGCCAGGAAGGGGCGGTGTTGACGCTTCACCAGACTCGCCTGTCTCCGTCCACGAATGCCACGCACGGCAACCAACCAAGGCCAATCAAACGCCACTCACGCATTTGCGGCTACGATGCCCGCGAGCAGCCCTTGCAGCCGACCAAAAGAAAAGCACCGTAAAGCTGCGGTCAGCTCGAGCCAACACGGAGAGAGCAATGCCACGGTGAGCCCTCTCTACAGCCTGGCGTGGCGCGCAAGCAAAGCTGCTACTGCCGACACACGCTTAGGCGCAACCCCGGATTCAATTTCAGTACGTACACTCTGGTTCCGAAAACGATTTCGATGCTCGGGACCGGCCTCGCGACCGGCCTCGTCATGCCTCCACACGGCTGAGGCTCGCTCACGCCAGTGCGCCATGCCCGCACTCGGCATTGGGGCTCCGAACACACGGCCCAGTCCATGCCCGACACCGCACCGGCACAGCCAGGGCCTCAACCCACAAACCATATGACGTAATCAGCTTATTCCTCATTGGCATCACGCCTCAGGTCGCGACCGCAGGCCGTCATAGCACGCCTCGCGCGTGTGCACACACGCACCCGAACACACCCCACTCGAATAGACACACACACACACACACACACATACACACACACACACACACACACACACACACACACACACACACACACACGTCACACAGCAGTGCTGTTCAAAGCCGCAAATACTCTCATGTCACACATCGTCGCACACACACACAGCTGCGCGCCACGGCGCAGTCCAGCACGCGGTGCGGCCGGCGTGACGTCGCCGTCCAGCGAATACATGACACCGGGCCCGCGGATACATAACGCCGGGCCCGCGCCGCTCCCCTGTTCACCTGCTCGCCATGCGCCCTGCCTGCCTGCCCTCTTACCGCCTGTCCGCCGCCGCACCCGCGCCGTGCTCCACATCCCCCGACCCTGCGCCGCTTTTCCGCCGCACCGACGAGTCCTGGCCCTGAACCAGCGGCGTCGTGCCGTTGCCCTCCCCATCCCCACTCCCGTGCCCGTGCGCGCTGCTGCCACTGCCGCTGCCGCTGCTTTGCCCCACCGCCGCGACCTCCCCCGCCGCCGCAGCGGGCTTCACGACCACCGCTGTCGCGCCTTCGGGCACCGCCGGCCCGCCCGCGGCCGCCACCGCCGCGGCCTCGGAGGCGGGGACGGGGTGCCAGCACGAGGGAGGCCAGGCGCCGGGGCGAGGGCCGTTCACCCAGGCCTTCAGGTGCCTGTGTGTGTTTGTGTGTTTGTGGAGTGGTCAGGGAAAGTTGGGGGTGAGTGGTGAGGCGCGTGGCTCTAGTTCCCCATCCGTTACCTGCAACATGCTAACAGCACCGCCAACGCCGCACTTCGAAACCTCAGTATCTGTGACCCCCCCTTCCCGAGTCACGCCGCCCCCCCCGCATGCCCCCATCCGCCCAGCTAGTTTGGCTTGGCTTGGTTTACTTTGGGCTCTCATACTTATAACCCCCCCTCCCCTCCTCCTCCCTACTTCGCCCTCTCCCTCCCTCCCTCCCTCCCTCCCTCCCTCCCTCCCGCTCCCCCTCCCTCTCCCTCTCCCTCTCCCTCTCCCTCTCCCTCTCCCTCTCCCTCTCCCTCTCCCTCTCCCTCTCCCTCCCTCTCTCCCCTTCCTTCGCTCGCTCCCGCCCGCTCACTTGATCATGAGGCTGCCCAGCAGGCACTGCGTGGCGTGGTAGATGAGCAGCGGCAGCGACAGGATGCCGGCGTTGGCGGACTTGCCGAACAGCACCGAGATGAGCGGCATGCCCAGCGCCAGCGTCTTGGTGCTGCCGCACATCACCACAGCCACAGCGTCCTGGGGTAGGCCGAGAACGGGAGATGGGGGATTACATTCATAACTCTTCAGGAGGGGAGTTGGGGGCTCGCAGGCATGACCGGTGAACAGACGGCGGCGTTGAGGTGGCGTCCGGGTGGGGGTGGGGGTGGTGGCGGGGCGCAACAGGATCCGGGCTGCAGCCACGGGAGCGATCAACATCGTGACAAACTCTGTGCCGCGCCGCCACCCAGGGTGCAGGCCCCTGCTCAACACTGTGCGACCCTCCCGCGACCGCTGTCAACCCGTCAGCCCCTCCCCGTCCCTCCCCCCCTCCATCCCTCCATCCCTCCCTCGCTCCCTCGCTCCCTCCCTCCCTCGCGCCTCCTCCCTCCCGCCCCCCCTCCCTCCATCCCTCCCTCCCTCCCTCCCCCCGGCTCGCTCCCTCACCCCCGCTCCCTGCCTCACCGGCTTGTCCATGCTGAACAGCTTCTTGAACGGCACGAAGGTGGCCAGCAGCAGGCACATGACGGTGAAGGCCAGGAACATGCCGATCTCCAGGAACAACATGGGCACCCAGGACCTGTAGGGGTTTGGGAGAGCGTGGCGTGTGGGGCGTGGGTGTGGGGTGGGTGGGTTAGGGAGAGCACAGGGCAAGGGAGCACGCAGGACTGTGTACGCGATGCGAGTGTGTATGTATTCGTGTGAGTGTGTTTTTGCCATTCTAGGGGTAGGCGTTCGAGCAAGACGGCAGTGAGCACCGGTGGTGCCAAAGTGCAGGGGGGAGGAGCATATTTTGGCTCCCGCCCCAATGCGGAACTGAAACCCAGTGGGGAAGTGTCCGGCCCACAGACAGCAGCGCCCGGCCCCGCGTCGCCCCATCCGTGGCCTGTACACCCCGTGTCCGCCCCCGCCACCCCCCTCCCCCTTCCCCGATCCCGGCCCCCTCCGGCCTCCCAGCCACCATCCACCCACCCAGTCCACACCTCAGCCGGCCCACCCCACCCGACTGACAGACCCCGTGCTCACACACACAGACCCACCCGACCCACGCCGTGCACACACATACACACACACACACACACACACACACACACACACACACACACACACACACACGCACTGCTTCTCGAAACCCCCCCGCGGCCTGCGCTCTCTCACCCGGCGCCCAGGTGGATGTCCTTGTGGAAGGTGTTGCAGAAGGTGTTCCACACCAGCAGCACGATCATCACGTTGCCCACCTGCAGGCAAACAGGTAAGCAGGAGCAGGGGCAGGGTCAGAAGCAGGGCGTGGCATACAGAGTGTCAAGTCAAAGAGTCCCCATACTCACATGCACAGGCACGTGTCATTGCTCTGAACACAGACATACACCCCACCCCACCCCACCCCACCCATCCCATACACGCACGACAACACACACACACACACACACACACACACACACACACACACACACACACACACACACACACACACACATACACAAAACACACAAAACACACAAACACGCACATACACATACGCGCCCGCACCTTGCCGAAGTTGATGTACTCCTGCGCCTTCTTGACCAGGTCGGGCCCAAAGTACTGCACCAGCTGCCCCACCACCAGCGGCGCAATGATGGTGATGGCCATCTGGACAATCACACTGGGGGGCGAGAGGGGCGAGGGGGCGGGGGGGGGGGGCGGGGGGAAGGGCGGATGGGGCGGGGTCCGTAGTCGTGTGTGCTGTGATGCGGCAGCAGATTGGCGTGTGGAGCGGCATGGAGCGCAGGGCCGCGGCGGGGGGGTGCGGACCGCGGCTCCGGGCGGCTGCATCGACGCCATCGACGCCTCCAGCCCTCCGTGAATCCAGCCCTCGATGCAATCCGCCCCTCCACGCCAGCCCGAGCCCGACTCAGTGCCTCCCGCCACACCCCCACATCGCTCGGGTTGCGGGCTGGCCGCCCCCAGCCGCCCTGCCCTGCCCCGCGCCGTGCCTCCCTCGGGGCTGCCGTGTGCCAACCTGCCACGTGCCACCACACTGCGAGCTCTGCCCTGTTACTCTGCGGGCCACAGCTGTAGGTCCTCGGCCGCACCCGGTCACCCCTCCATCCTAATACATGGACGGCTAACCCCGGCACACACCCAGTGCCCCTTCGCCTGCTCCGCACCCTCCTCACGCTCGCCTGTTCCTCCGCCTGCGCCTCCTCTTCTTCCTCCTACGCTGCCTCCTCGCTTCCTCCGCCGCCGCCCAGCACCCGCGCCGACCACCCCTGGTTGCGGTCTGGGCCCCCTGCCCCTGCCCCAGGCCCCCGCACCCCTCCCTCCCTTTCCATCGCTCGTAACTCACTCGCTGTAAGAGGCTTGACCCGAGCGCTTGAGGTACAAGTACAGCCAGCCTGGGCGTAAAAAGCACGGGGGGGGGGGTAAAGTGGGGTAAGCCCAAAGGAGGCACGTGCAGCCGGGTGCAGTCAGGCGGTGGCGTGGCAGCTGGTAGTACATGTGCGACACGTAGTATCATGATGAGGCTGGGGGGTGAAGCTGCACGGCCTCCAGCAGAGGCAGGGCCCAGTCGGGCCAGACCTGCACAGTCGTGGCACAGCCCCACGCACCCAAACCCAAACCCGTCAACGCTTGGCCCTTCCCCCCTCGCAGCGCTCCCAGGCTTCTGACCTGGCGACACGAAGATGCCGATGATGTTGCCAACCACCGCGTTGATGAGCGCGGCGGCCTCGTTGCCGCCCGACTGCTTTGTGAACACCACGTTCGTGCTGATGGTCGTGGGCATGGTCATGGCCACCACCAGGCCGTTGACCAGGTCCTCGTTCATACTGGTCCGTGCCAGGCCGCGAGAAATTCCATAGCCAATGGCTGGCGTCAGCACGAGGCAAATGCACTGGATAAAGAGATGTAGATGGAGCCGAGTCGCCGCGGTTAGCAGCGCCTTGGTTTTTAGCGAGCATCCTGACAGAAAGAAGATGATGATAACAGCGCCGTATTTGATGGTCCACTGCGCAGCGATCCACCCGCCATTGCGACCGAAGTCAGGCACCGCTTTGGCAAAGCCGATGGCAAACCCGAGCGCTAGGATAAACCAGTGCTCGCATATGAGGTCCCACGCCGCAAGGAAAAATCGTTTGACGGGGTGGGGCTTCTCTGGAGTGTCAGCCGAGCCGGTTGAAGGCGTTGGCGGGGCCTCCTTTACAGGCGTCTGCTCATTGTTGTTAGGTTGTTGGCTCGTTGGCTCGCGGCCAAGAATGCGGTCTTGCGGGCCCTCAGAGAAGGGGCCCTCCACTGTCATGTTGAAACAAGCGCAAAGAAACGAGCGCAAAGTGCCAGTGGGTGTCCTTAATATGTGCAGCTTGAATATGTTAAGGGTATGCGCCCAATTGCTGCGCCGAAAGGTATGCGGCGTGAAGTCTTTACGCTGGCCGCTTGGCCTCGGGTCGTACCCCAAATAGCACAGTGGGATCATGCACACTCAGCTTCTTTACATCTATCCATAGGTGCATGACCTCTTGAAGTCTTTACGAATTGGCCGCTTGTCTCTCCCGTTGGTTGCCCGCCGGGGTACTTCTAGACTCACGCATGTCCCTCAGGCCTAGGGCCATCATCGGGCTCGGTGCACGCGCACCAACAATGGTGCACGTCACGGCCATGTCCACGTCCTAGACATCCAACTCACGCATCCTAGCGCGACTCAAGCTGCCGAGCCATCTACGTTAGCACCTGCAACGGCCACGTCCCCCCATCAGTAGACAGGCGCAGGAGCGAAGAATTC
>NC_057005.1:3265890-3301553 GCF_000002595.2 Chlamydomonas reinhardtii | reverse complement strand
ACCGCTGTCACCCGTCAGCCCCTCCCCGTCCCTCCCCCCCTCCATCCCTCCATCCCTCCCTCGCTCCCTCGCTCCCTCCCTCCCTCGCGCCTCCTCCCTCCCGCCCCCCCTCCCTCCATCCCTCCCTCCCTCCCTCCCCCCGGCTCGCTCCCTCACCCCCGCTCCCTGCCTCACCGGCTTGTCCATGCTGAACAGCTTCTTGAACGGCACGAAGGTGGCCAGCAGCAGGCACATGACGGTGAAGGGCAGGAACATGCCGATCTCCAGGAACAACATGGGCACCCAGGACCTGTAGGGGTTTGGGAGAGCGTGGCGTGTGGGGCGAGGGTGTGGCGTGGGTGGGTTAGGGAGAGCACAGGGCAAGGGAGCACGCAGGACACCTGTAGGGGTTTGGGAGAGCGTGGCGTGTGGGGCGTGGGTGTGGGGTGGGTGGGTTAGGGAGAGCACAGGGCAAGGGAGCACGCAGGACTGTGTACGCGATGCGAGTGTGTATGTATTCGTGTGAGTGTGTTTTTGCCATTCTAGGGGTAGGCGTTCGAGCAAGACGGCAGTGAGCACCGGTGGTGCCAAAGTGCAGGGGGGAGGAGCATATTTTGGCTCCCGCCCCAATGCGGAACTGAAACCCAGTGGGGAAGTGTCCGGCCCACAGACAGCAGCGCCCGGCCCCGCGTCGCCCCATCCGTGGCCTGTACACCCCGTGTCCGCCCCCGCCACCCCCCTCCCCCTTCCCCGATCCCGGCCCCCTCCGGCCTCCCAGCCACCATCCACC
Source organism: Chlamydomonas reinhardtii (assembly GCF_000002595.2). Lineage (NCBI taxonomy): Eukaryota > Viridiplantae > Chlorophyta > Chlorophyceae > Chlamydomonadales > Chlamydomonadaceae > Chlamydomonas > Chlamydomonas reinhardtii. Next base: position 3,300,784 of record NC_057005.1, on the reverse strand, counting down.
CACCCAGTCCACACCTCAGCCGGCCCACCCCACCCGACTGACAGACCCCGTGCTCACACACACAGACCCACCCGACCCACGCCGTGCACACACATACACACACACACACACACACACACACACACACACACACACACACACACACACGCACTGCTTCTCGAAACCCCCCCGCGGCCTGCGCTCTCTCACCCGGCGCCCAGGTGGATGTCCTTGTGGAAGGTGTTGCAGAAGGTGTTCCACACCAGCAGCACGATCATCACGTTGCCCACCTGCAGGCAAACAGGTAAGCAGGAGCAGGGGCAGGGTCAGAAGCAGGGCGTGGCATACAGAGTGTCAAGTCAAAGAGTCCCCATACTCACATGCACAGGCACGTGTCATTGCTCTGAACACAGACATACACCCCACCCCACCCCACCCCACCCATCCCATACACGCACGACAACACACACACACACACACACACACACACATACACAAAACACACAAAACACACAAACACGCACATACACATACGCGCCCGCACCTTGCCGAAGTTGATGTACTCCTGCGCCTTCTTGACCAGGTCGGGCCCAAAGTACTGCACCAGCTGCCCCACCACCAGCGGCGCAATGATGGTGATGGCCATCTGGACAATCACACTGGGGGGCGAGAGGGGCGAGGGGGCGGGGGGGGGGGGCGGGGGGAAGGGCGGATGGGGCGGGGTCCGTAGTCGTGTGTGCTGTGATGCGGCAGCAGATTGGCGTGTGGAGCGGCATGGAGCGCAGGGCCGCGGCGGGGGGGTGCGGACCGCGGCTCCGGGCGGCTGCATCGACGCCATCGACGCCTCCAGCCCTCCGTGAATCCAGCCCTCGATGCAATCCGCCCCTCCACGCCAGCCCGAGCCCGACTCAGTGCCTCCCGCCACACCCCCACATCGCTCGGGTTGCGGGCTGGCCGCCCCCAGCCGCCCTGCCCTGCCCCGCGCCGTGCCTCCCTCGGGGCTGCCGTGTGCCAACCTGCCACGTGCCACCACACTGCGAGCTCTGCCCTGTTACTCTGCGGGCCACAGCTGTAGGTCCTCGGCCGCACCCGGTCACCCCTCCATCCTAATACATGGACGGCTAACCCCGGCACACACCCAGTGCCCCTTCGCCTGCTCCGCACCCTCCTCACGCTCGCCTGTTCCTCCGCCTGCGCCTCCTCTTCTTCCTCCTACGCTGCCTCCTCGCTTCCTCCGCCGCCGCCCAGCACCCGCGCCGACCACCCCTGGTTGCGGTCTGGGCCCCCTGCCCCTGCCCCAGGCCCCCGCACCCCTCCCTCCCTTTCCATCGCTCGTAACTCACTCGCTGTAAGAGGCTTGACCCGAGCGCTTGAGGTACAAGTACAGCCAGCCTGGGCGTAAAAAGCACGGGGGGGGGGGTAAAGTGGGGTAAGCCCAAAGGAGGCACGTGCAGCCGGGTGCAGTCAGGCGGTGGCGTGGCAGCTGGTAGTACATGTGCGACACGTAGTATCATGATGAGGCTGGGGGGTGAAGCTGCACGGCCTCCAGCAGAGGCAGGGCCCAGTCGGGCCAGACCTGCACAGTCGTGGCACAGCCCCACGCACCCAAACCCAAACCCGTCAACGCTTGGCCCTTCCCCCCTCGCAGCGCTCCCAGGCTTCTGACCTGGCGACACGAAGATGCCGATGATGTTGCCAACCACCGCGTTGATGAGCGCGGCGGCCTCGTTGCCGCCCGACTGCTTTGTGAACACCACGTTCGTGCTGATGGTCGTGGGCATGGTCATGGCCACCACCAGGCCGTTGACCAGGTCCTCGTTCATACTGGTCCGTGCCAGGCCGCGAGAAATTCCATAGCCAATGGCTGGCGTCAGCACGAGGCAAATGCACTGGATAAAGAGATGTAGATGGAGCCGAGTCGCCGCGGTTAGCAGCGCCTTGGTTTTTAGCGAGCATCCTGACAGAAAGAAGATGATGATAACAGCGCCGTATTTGATGGTCCACTGCGCAGCGATCCACCCGCCATTGCGACCGAAGTCAGGCACCGCTTTGGCAAAGCCGATGGCAAACCCGAGCGCTAGGATAAACCAGTGCTCGCATATGAGGTCCCACGCCGCAAGGAAAAATCGTTTGACGGGGTGGGGCTTCTCTGGAGTGTCAGCCGAGCCGGTTGAAGGCGTTGGCGGGGCCTCCTTTACAGGCGTCTGCTCATTGTTGTTAGGTTGTTGGCTCGTTGGCTCGCGGCCAAGAATGCGGTCTTGCGGGCCCTCAGAGAAGGGGCCCTCCACTGTCATGTTGAAACAAGCGCAAAGAAACGAGCGCAAAGTGCCAGTGGGTGTCCTTAATATGTGCAGCTTGAATATGTTAAGGGTATGCGCCCAATTGCTGCGCCGAAAGGTATGCGGCGTGAAGTCTTTACGCTGGCCGCTTGGCCTCGGGTCGTACCCCAAATAGCACAGTGGGATCATGCACACTCAGCTTCTTTACATCTATCCATAGGTGCATGACCTCTTGAAGTCTTTACGAATTGGCCGCTTGTCTCTCCCGTTGGTTGCCCGCCGGGGTACTTCTAGACTCACGCATGTCCCTCAGGCCTAGGGCCATCATCGGGCTCGGTGCACGCGCACCAACAATGGTGCACGTCACGGCCATGTCCACGTCCTAGACATCCAACTCACGCATCCTAGCGCGACTCAAGCTGCCGAGCCATCTACGTTAGCACCTGCAACGGCCACGTCCCCCCATCAGTAGACAGGCGCAGGAGCGAAGAATTCTCCACAGCTGCCACGCTATTCCGCACCACCTGTCTAGCACGCATGGCCCACAGCCACCAACACACATGCTTGCCAGCTCAGCAGCAGCCACCGCAGTACAGCCTATGGGGGCGGGGGGGGGGCAGAGGCAGGGGTGCAGTTGTTGTTGTTGTGCCTGCCCAAACCTGCCATCCCAAACCTGACCCAACCCTGACGACCCAACCCTGACCCAACCCTGACCCAACCCTGCCCAAAACCTGCCATTCCAAACCTGACCCAACCCTGACGACCCAACCCTGACCCAACCCTGACCCAACCCTGACCCAACCCTGCCCAAAACCTGCCATCCCAAACCCTGACCCAACCCTGACCCCAACCCTGACCCCATTATCCCCCCCCCCACTCACCCAAACGGGCATCTCGATGTTGCGGGGGTTTGGGGCATGATGCGGGCCTTGAGCGACCCGCGCGCGCGCTGTAGGCAGGCAGGCAGGCAGCAGGCAGGCGGTGGCGGGCACACTTCAGTGACAGCATTTTTACTTTAGGCTCTGTAGGGACTCTATTTCATGTCATAGAAGGGCGACCAGTTGCGGATAGCAGCAGCAGCTCACCTTCGCGTTGGCAGATGGGGCGGGGACGACCCGTGGGCTGCAGCTCAGAAGCAGTGGAGGCGGAGTGGCGGAGCAGAAGCAGAGCAGGCAGCAGCAGAGCGCCAGGCGCTCGAGTCAGCATCACCATCCATTGAGGAGCGCGCGAGAGAGCGAGCGAGCGCAGGCAAGAGCAGGCGCCGAAACGCGGCAACGTTGCGCGCGCGGTCTCACCTGCGGCCGCGGCGGCTGCAGCTGCGACAGCTGTGTGTCGGTGCTGTTCCTTGCGGAGCTGGCAGAGCCTTATGGCCCGCCCGCTCACGCACAGGCGGAAAAGGAGCGATACCGGCGCGGCTGCGAGTATTTGTGGCGCGGCTGCGGTTCCCATCGCGGCGCCCGATCCTTGCGATCCTAAGACCGGCCCCCTTTGGACCGTTGTTTTTCCTGCTCTTTCGCATTTGAGCTTATTCTGCTTATTATTTTCCACCACCACCGCCCTCCAACACCACCGCCAGCACAACAATTGGCCGCTTGGCCTCGCGATTAGGCAAAATCACCCGCTTTCTCGGCAGCCCTGCCCCAGGCCCGGGCTGCGCGGCGTCCCCCGCCACATGCATTCCTAATCGTCCTCGAAACGTTTACCATAAATGCTGTCACGGTGCTCAGGCCGGGGGAGCGCAGTGGCCTGCGGGTCAAGCTTGCGGCACGGCAGTGCATGCATTTCAGGCAAGACATCGCCAAGCACATTGAAGCGGCCTCAGAGTCTGGCGGCGACGCGCATAATGTGAGTGCGTCTGTACAGTACAATACTGCCAGGTGTAGTCAAGGGGACCGGTGGTACTGAACCTGCGTTCCTCCAAGGGACTCTGGGGCGGGGCATGCCAACCCGTGTCAACTGAGGCGGCCATCCTCGGTGGCGCTGACAGGGCCCGCTTCCCGTTCTCTATTCTCACTCGGCCAGCTCATTCCTGAATATACAGCGTGAACGGCTTGACTCGGGCCGTGGAGAGATGGACTCAAAACCACGCATTCAGCGATGTTGCTGCCGCTCTCGCCGTTAAATGTAGCGCACAGCCCAGCCAATTAGTGCGGCCAGCCATAGAAGGTCCTCGTACGGAATCACGTGCTGCTGGCGGCGCTGCGACTTCGAGCGGTGTCCCGTGGGCTGGCGGAAACCAACCACCGCCTCGGCCCTTCGCCGGCGCGACCTTTCATGTGCGCTGCTGGTTGCAGGCGCAGCGTCGCCAACGCCTGTATGGCATTATCTCTGCTACTGCCTTTGATACTACAGCATTTGATGTGTGCCTGACTCCTAACCAGCGCGGATTTACTCCGAAAGGCGTGGGGGATTACTCCTGGAGTGCAGCAACACGTGGCAGCAACTAACATTTACACGACCATTACACGCGTCAACCTCGCAAGTGCGCTGGAAGAAAGCAGGCTGCTTGAATACAGCAACCGAGCAACGTTGCGCCCCCGCCCTGGCGCACCTTTAGCCGCAGGTCCCACAAACCAAAAAAACACTCCCGACACACAACTAGAACAGACATGCTGGCGGCACAGCGCACGTCGAATAACCAAGCCTTCGAAACACCGCACGGCAGTGCAGGCAGCAGCAGCAGCGCGGGCCGCGCCGAAACGCCCGCAGCCGCTATGCGGCGCGAGCGGCTGCTGCCGCTGCTGCTGCTGGGACTGGTGCTGGGCCTGTTGGCACTGGTAGCGGTAGTGGGGCACTGGCACCACGACCAATGGCTGCAGCAGGAGGCGCATGATGATGAGGGAGTGGGCGGCAGCAAGTGCGGCCCGCAGCAGCTGCCGCTGCAGTTGCAGGGCGCCGACGCCGCGGCGCCCACCACAGCAACCCCCGCCCGCCGCCACCTGCTGCTGCACGACAGCGGCTCCGGCACAGGCACAGGCCGCGGCAGCAGTGTCGGCGGCGGCGGCGGCGGCGGCGGCACGCTGCTGCAGCGGCGGCAGCATGTGCGGCGGCTGCTGGGGCGCCGGCAGCTGCGGCAGCGGGGCTTCCCGAGCGCCTACGGTCCGATCCGGGACGACGCGGCCACTGGCTACAACACACCACCGGTGGGTGGGCCGTGGGCGGCACAGCACTGACAGCAGCAGGGCATGCGGAGGGGGGAGATGGGAATTGTGGGGAGTTGCTTGCGGTGGGATGGTGCGTGGGGCGTGTGCTGCGGGTGGGTTTGAGGGTGCAAAGGTGCATGCTATGTATGGGAGTGGAGACCCGTGGAATTAAGGGTACGTGCTGGTGACTGGGGTGGTCGGCAAGTGCGAATATACCGCGTGGCCGCGTGCCGTGCCGCAACTAATGGTTTGAACTGCGCATTGCCTTCGTGGCCCTTCTACCCATCGTGGCCTTCGTGGCCATCGTGGCAAAACCCTGTCGCTCGCTCCCTGTTTCCCCAGTGCCTCGCCCCGGGGAACCTGCCAAGTGCCAACGAGCCTATTTCCCGTAACGGCGCCATGACCCTTGCGGTATCCCTGCATGCCCCCCTGTGTTTCCGCTCGTTTTAGCTTGGTTTGGTTTAGTTTGGGCTGGTATTTACAACCCCTCCTCCCCTGTCACCCCTGCTGCACGTCCCTATTGCTGCTGCGTGCCACAGCCCTGTGACGCCCAGTGCGTGGCCATATGCAACAGCAGCCCCTCCCTCGCCGTCGCCTACGGCTTCCGCTGCTTCGCCACCTACAGCGACAACGGCGGCGGCGGCGGCGGCGGCGGCTTCGGCGGCGGCGGTTCCAGTGGCGGCGGCGGCGGCCCCAGTGGCGGCAGCGGTGGCAGCGCCAACAAGGCCGCCGCGCACGACGGCTGATACGGCACCTTCACGTGTACGGTAGCGGCGCTAATAACATAGGGCGCCGGCGCCGGCACCAATAAACCTGTCGTGTGCCCAGGCGCGCGCAACGGTCCTGCAGTATAGCGATCATTGGGTTGCAGGCTGTTGGGCGCGCTAGCTAATCAGGGTGGCGCATCACTTGTTGATTACGTCAGATACCGTTTGAGCATATCGACTAGGGGCCATGTGGTCTTCTTAATGGCGCTGCCATGAATTGCGCAGCGGGGGCGGTTTGCCTGCATGGGTATATATTGCCTGCATGCTAAACGCACAAACGTTAACTGTTAACATCAATCATACCGGCTTAAACCCATAGAACCCACGACGGCACCGACATCAACACGGCTGCGCACGCTGCGCCCAGGCAGGCGCAACGGTTATGTAGCGTACGTTAACAGCATGGTGTGGCTGTTGGTTTGGATGTATGGATTGAGCGTGTGAGCTTGCTTTAGCCCGTGCCCAGAGAAGGCTCGTAGTACTACTGCCGTTGCGTTGCCTTCGGAAGCAGGGCTGGAGCCAGCAGCATGCCTATTGACTGCATTGGCGGATTGGCCCCGCGCAAATAACTGCATGTTTTGACACCATTCAAACCATTCGGCTTAAACCTTTGGAGTGGGAATGAACCCAGGGAACTCAAATGAAGCAGAAGCTTAGAGAAGCTGAACCCCAAGTGGATTGACCCGACTCGGGCTTACTTTGCTTCGTGCATGCGTGTGCATGTGCTTAGTATGTGCACTCAAGATAGAGTTGTGTATTGTGTGATTAGCGCGTGTTCCCGTGGGCGCGCGAGATGACTTCATTTGATGTACCGTGTTGCTATCATAGCACTCTTCAATGAAACGTAGTTGGCAATGCATGTGTGGGTGATTACGAACTGTTGTTGTTGTTGTTGCTGTTGCGGTTGCAGGACCTTGCCGTACGTTGCACAGACAAACCGATACGGCGGGTGCGGGTGGGGTACGTGGGGCCGGCGCACGTGCCGGCTGCCAGCCTGCCCGGTGCTGAAGGGGCCCTGCCATTGTGTTACTTAGCATGTGTTGTCGTTATTGTAATTACATGTGACTTCGTACCCAGGCCGGTCGTGCCTCCCACCTCTGTCCCCACCCCCACCAACGCACAGCACATGCAGACCTGTCAGTGGCAGCAGCAAATACCTTGCCTCAGGCGCGCACGGGGGCATGGGGGCTGATGAGTCGCAGCAGCTGGCCAACAGCCACACAGCAGCAACAACAACAGCCCATCGCCCATGGCTCCCCTCACCAGCAGGGATCTGCCTTCCATGATCTCATCTGCACCAGCACCAGCACCAGCACCAGCACCGGGCAATTTACACCAGCATCGCAGCACGCTACCCGAAAGAAGCACACTCAGAGGAAGCAACGGCTACACACATACACACCGGCTAAGGCACCCGGGCACGAGGGCCCTGGCCGTGGAGGACCCATGCGAAGAAACGACTCCCTGGCCTCCCATTCCACCCGTCTGAATAATGATACAGAGGAGGAGAAGGGAGAGTGAGGTAAAAGGTACAGCGGGACTTATTACCGCCAAACAAAGAGACGATAGCAAGGAAAGGTAAAGAAGGATTCCAGGGATGGGAAGAATGGACGCGTCAGGTCAAAGACGCACTCTTTCAAAATGAAACACGCACCAGTACACACACGCTCACACGCTAGAGAGAGTTAGCCAGAGAATAGGAAGTGGCGGCGTGACGACGGTGGATGGAGTTGAATGCCTTGACACGCGACATAACCGGCCCGGCCAAATGATAACGGGACCCCTCACGAGAACCTTCAGGTTGTGTCTCGTGTGCTGCTAGACTTGCATTGACAACCTACCTGATCATGCCAGCCAGGTCCCACAGAACCCTTGCGGACAACAACCAGTCACTTCCACAGCCGCTGCCGCCCAATCCGTCTCACTCTTTGATCAATCTCAGACACGTAGCCGCTTCAGCGCTCTTCCCATTCCATTTCCACTACCGCCCCCGTCCCGCCACTGCGTGCTGCCACGCGGGCCTGCCGCCAGCGCCTCCTCTTCCTCCTTCCTCCCGCCTGCTCCTGCTCCGCCTCCCGCTCACGCGGCCCAGCTGAATCGCGACCTCACGAACTCCAGCGTGTCCATGAACGTCAGCACCTGCGGGGAGGGGGGGAGGGGCGCGTGTGTGTGTGTGTGTGTGTGTGTAGCCAAAACTACACCAAACCAAGCCAAACTAGCGGAGCACAGACAGGGGGGAGGTGTATGTGTAGGTGTGTTTTACAGAAAGCACAGGGGCACAGGGCTGACACTGTGCAAACGCGGATATGCGCCATCCGTGTGTGCACGGCTGTACCATCTGGCGGGATACCGGGCAACGGACCCAGCAATGCACGTGTGAGCGCTCCCCTTACCTACCCTGCTCCCATCTCTCCCACACCCACCCCCCCCCCCACCCACACCCACACCCACTCAACCCCCCCACCCCCCCATTGGGTTTGGTTTAGTTTGGGCTGGTATCTACAACCCCACCCACCTACCCACCCACCCAGCCCCACACCCGCATCCCCACCCACCTGGGCCACCACCATAATGATCACGAACACGCCGAGCAGTGCGCCGCCCGCGCCGCCGCCCTTGATCAGCCGCCATAGCACACCCAGGAAACCGCCGCCGTCGCCGCCCTCGCCGCCGCCGCCACTCGCGCCGCCGCCGCGGCGTGACGAGCGAGTGGCGGCGCGGCGGGCAGCGCGGCGGGCGGCGGCGGTGCCTGGCTCCGCCTCCTCCTCTTCCTCCTCCTCCTCCTCTTCGTCTTCCTCCTGGGGTGTTGGGGTTGGGGCATGTGGCGGGTCAGGGTGGGGTTCCCCGACTAGCAGTTGCTGTTGCTGCCAGGCTGGCACGTGGCTTGTTTGGGCACACGTGTTGAACAGCACAAGGAAAACAAACCGCAAAGGCAGTTTGGGCACTTGTGTGTGTGTGTGTGTGTGTGTGTGTGTGTGTGTGTGTGTGTGTGTGTGTGTGTGTTTGGGGTGTGCGGCGTGTAGCTGCCGGCACGTGCTGATGACATCCGGGACACGTGTGCGGGCAGTGAACGGATCCAGCAGTACGCGGTGGGAGTGGTGGTGGAGGTGGGATTGCAAGGATTCGTACAGAGAAATGTAGCGAAATAGACAGCAGGCGTAGGGGTAGGTGGTGGTGGAGGCAGTGGTGCGGAGGTCGAGGCATTAAGCGGGTCCCGCCCCCGCCCCCTCACCTCGTCTTCGTCCTCCTCCTCCTCGTCCTCCTCCTCGTCCTCCTTCTCATCGCCCAAATCATCCACATCCACATAGCTCTGCGTGGGTTGATTACATGTCGGTTGGGTGCAGTTCAGAGATATTGTACGGCAAGGGAGACCGGCCTAGCGTATGCAGCCAAATGAGCAGCGACTCGGAAGCGCCTCTTGTCCGTTACCGTACGTCCCTTCCTGCTCCCCTGCTCCTGCTTGTCCCTGTCGCTTCCTGTCCTGCCCCGTACCCACTTCGCGCCCTCACCTCCATCGCCAGCCGCCCCCTGCCCCTCACCTCCCTGTCCCCGCTGGTACGCGCCGCCCCTGCGCCTGCTGTCTACCTCGCTACACGTCTCTGTGCCACCTTAGCAACCCCCCCGCCCTCACCTCCATGTCCCCCCCCCACCCCCGCCCTCACCTCCACCGCCAGCCGCCCGGCGAAGTAGGTGAGCAGGTTGATCACCTCGGCCATGAACTCCTCCTGGGCCTGTGGGGAGTGAGAGTGAGAGTGTGTGGATGTGTGTGTGTGTGTGTGCATGGGGATGTGTGTGTGTGTGTGTGTGTGTGTGTGTGTGTGTGTGTTAAACACAAAACAAACGGAAACATGTGTGTGTGCGTATGGCTGTGTGCACATTATTTGACATGGTCAGGTTTGCGACATGTCGACATGTGAATTGCGACATACGACATACCGACATACCCAGACTCGCCCACTTTTGCATAGCTACGCGTCCTAGAGCTCATTCAAGTAACATCTCCCAGCTTTGCGGCGGTGATTGCGCTAGCATAGCCACGAGCTCCTCCCACTGGCCGCACCCTACGCAACGCCACCACCACCGTGGCAACCGTGACACGTTTTGTTGTGTGCCACGGCATTCCACGCTTACCAGAGGCATATTGAATGCATGCACAATATGTTTGGCGGGTTTGGATGCGTTTGGGCGGTATGTGGGTTATGTCGCAATGTCGTATGTCGCAATTCACACGTCCACATGTCGCAACCTGACCATGTCAAATAACTTGCAAGCTGCTATATGTGTGTGTGTGTTCGTGTGTGTGTGTGTGTGTGTGTGTGTGTGTGTGTGTGTGTGTGTGTGTGTGCGCGCGCGCAAAGTGAGCGGGCGCATGAGCAGGTGGCAGAGCGGGTGCACGAGGAATGGTCTGTACTTGACTTGCATGTGTGCGGGCATGCGCCTGTGTACGGGCTGGTGTGTGTTTTGAGTGTACATGCGTGTGTATGTGCCTGTGTACCGTATGTGCCAGTGTGCCTGTGTGCCTGTGTGTGCCAGTGTCCGCATACCTGGATCGCCTCGGCCTGTGCGGCACGGCCCTGACCGGGGATGTTGAACGCCCGACACAGCGCGCCTGCGGGGCGCGCCACGTGAAGGGGGGCGGTTAGCCATTTATGCGAACGGTTTGTATGAAAGGAGGGTTATTTGCCCAAGCCCAACGAAATAGGTCCCAACAGTCAAAGAATCAAGGGAGGGAGGAAGGGAGAGTCCCCGTCATAGATCGCTAGCAGGGAGACGGCGAGGCAGGGGCCCCGAGTGGGCGGGCGGGTGGGTCTCGGGGCACGGAGTCAGCCGGGAGTGGGATGGGTGGGTGCTGGGTGTGCTTGGCACCCCCGCGCCCAATCACACGCCCAGCGGGACCCAGTATCAATGTCCGGTTTGCTGGTTGAGGCCTGATGCGGTCAGGCCCCAGCACCGTGCCGCCGCCGGCGATTCCACCCACCTGGCGCGTTGGAGAAGAAGTGGAAGAAGCTGGGCACAGGCCGCGCGCGACCCGGCCGCCCGCCGCCGCCACTACTGCCGCCGCCGCCGCCGGGCTTGGGTTTGTCCACGCGCACGGTGAGGTCGCGGCCGGGCTGCCAGTCGATGGGGTCGGACTGCACATGCAGTTGCGAAAAGTGGGTTGCACGCACGTGGGGTGCACGGGAAGGAGCCGAAGAAAAAGGGCATAGAGGGCAAGGAGGCAGCGAGAGAGACTGTGTGTGTGTGTGTGGCATGATGATGAAGAGTATGACAAGAGGTGGGGGAGCGTGGAGCACAAGTGGGTTGGGTGGACAGCGGAAGCCACAGAGGGCTGCAACGCCGTGTGTGAGGCGGAGGGGCGTCGCAGGTGTCGGTTCCGGGCCGGCGCCCCGCCGCCGCGTGTGGCTGCCGCCTCCTAGTCAGGATCCCCTAGCTAGCTTCCTGCTTCACTTGGCCCTTTACTTGTGGCGCACACAGCCCCACAGGCCCCCCCATACACTGACAGACACACACACACACACACACACACACACACACACGCACGCACACGCACGCACGCAAGCTCGCGCTCACCTGCGCGCTCTCCACGCCTAGCTTGGTGAGGCTGCCGCCGGGCGCGAGGAAGGTGATGTGCTTGCGCAGCACGGCGTTGGTGAAGTAGGGGTTGCCGGGCAGGAACTCCAGCTCCACTGCGTGTGTAGGGGCGTGTCAGTGAGTGGGTGAGGATTGAATGAGTGGGTGAGGGAGTGCGTGGGTGTGTCGTTGAGTGGGTGAGCGAGTGTGTGGGTGCGTGGGCAAATGAGTGAGCGAGTGGGTGGGTGAGTGAAGGGAAGGCGCCGACAGCAGTGGGCGCCGGAGGAGGCCCAGGGGGCTGTGTGGACCCTTGACACCGGCCCTGTCCAATGTGTCCAGTGGGTCCAGGGCGCGGCGGCACGCAGCACACGCAGCGCGCCCGCCGCCAGCCCACTCCCTCGGTACGCGCACCCCTGCGCCTGCTGTCTACTGCGCTACCCTCTTCTGCACCAATCCTTGCAACCCCCCTCCAATCCTTGTGTTTCTCAACACACACACGCACACACACATACACACACACACCCTGCACACGCGTTTCTGCCACTCACGTGTGGCGGTGCGCACGGGCTCCTCGGCCGAGGGCCCGGAGCCCTTGAGGTCCTGCCACACCAGCCGCACGTCAGCCAGGTACCTGCGGGGTGTGCGAGTGCGTGTGTGTGGGTGTGGGTGGGTGTTGTTTGCATGTGTATGGGTGTGCGGGTGTGCGGGTGTGCGGGGGATTGCAAAAATGGTAGAGAAGTGGAGCAAGGTAGACAGCAGGCGTAAGGGTGCGACTACTGGGGGGAGGGCAATGTGGGTGTGTGTTACATTTGTGATGGCGACAGGGACAGGATGGGGGAGGAGGCGGGGAGGCGGTTGTCCACATACAACACAGACAACACACACACAACTTACACACGCACACGCACGCCCCCCCCATCCCCACCTTCACAACCCCCAGTTTGGGCTGGTATTTACAACCCCACCCACCCAGTTCTCCTTGCCGCGCGACTGTTTCCTTACGGGATTGGTTCAACTTTTACCCCCCCCCCACCACCCCGCCCCCCCACCTGCCCAGCGCCGCCTCGTCGCGGCGGGCGCACATGCTGCCGCCCGCGTCCGTGGCCCGCAGCGCCCGCAGCCAGAAGGCGGGGACGGACAGCTTGGAGGTGGCGCCTGGGGAGAGGAGTGTGGGAGCGAGTGTGTGTATGTGTGTGTGTGTGTGTTGTGTGTGTGTTGAAGAAGAAAACAAAGCGCAAAGACAGTGTGTGTGTGTGTGTGGACTGTAGAAAAGCAGAAGCGGGAAGAGGGTGTACGGGGTACCACGAATCAAGCAAACATGGGCAGCGGCACCCGCCCGCCCCCACTCACCCGACCCGCCCTACCCGCCCCCACCCGCCCGCCCACCCACTGAAGACTTAAGGTTGTGGAATAGTTTTGTTAGGCTCGGGCATAAACCCAACCCGCCCTAACCCGCCCCCCCCCCCGGCGGCACTCACCCGCCGGCCCCACCAGCAGCGCCCGCCGCTGCGCTGCCAGCCGCGCCGCCTCCTCCGCCTGCGCCACCAGCGCCGCCCACTCGCCCGCCTTGAGCTGCTGAGCCAGCACGTCCAGCCGCATCTGGTTCAGCTGCGGAGGGGGGGGCGGGCGTGGCGGGGGAGTGTGTGTGTGTGTGTGTGTGTGTGTGTGTGTGTCAGTCCGTGCGTAATCATGCTGGTAACACGCCGCAGCCACACCCATTCACACAAAGTCACAACGCATAACACATAACACATAAAATCACAACCCATTCCCACAAAAATCACCAAATCATCACACGCAAACAACCACGCGCACAGACCGCCTCTCACCACCAGCGCGTGCAGCGTCTTCTGAGTGGCCAGCGGCAGCGCCGCTATGTCCGCCGCGCCCGCCGGGCTGCCCGACACCAGGGTGAAGCCGCCCTCCTCCTCCTCCTCCTCCGCGTCCTCCTCCTCCGCCTGCTGCTTGCCGCCCTTCGTCTTCTTCTTCTTCTTACGGCCGCCCGAGCCGGCGGCGGCGCCGCCAGAGGCGGCGGCTGTGCCAGAGGCGGCAGCGGCTCCTCCTCCTGACAGGTAGAGGCTGGCGGCGCGCGGCACAACCTTCTTGACCAGGATGTCCAGAATCTATGTAGAAACAGAAACAGAAAAGATTCTTTGTCAGTCGGAAGTACAACGTAAGTCAATTAAGGAGCAATGGCAAAAAGCGACATGGCGCGGAGCTATACATATTCACTGCCACCCGGCCATTCTCGTCATGCGGTGCAAGCAAGGTAACAGCACGCGTGTGATAACCGAAGCCTTCCAGTCCCCAGGTTTAGCTTGGGCTGGTAGTCTTTACCCTCCCTGGCTACGCCTTCAGTTCTTAATCAATCATGAATGTGACCCCCATTCCATACTCACGTCTTTGTCCTGCGCCTGCCGCTGCGCCATGCGCTGCGCACGGCGGCCGCCCTCGCCACCCCCCTCCTCGTCGTCCACTTCGCCCTCCTCGAAGTCCGGATCCAGATCCAGGTCCTCATCCTCATCCTCATCGTCGTCGTCGTCATCGGGATCCATGGTGGGGTCCAGCTGTCAGCAGCCACGTCAGCAGCCATGGTGACAACACACACGACACGTCAGCGCACATGATAAGGCGAGCGCACACACAGCGCACGCGACCGGAGCGCCGTCAGCAGGAGGTGTGGAACGCGGAGGCGGGCAGGAGGCTGTCGAGTGCGTTAGGGAGGGCAGGAGCACTGGAAGGACTGTTTCATAGGGAGGACAGCACTGGAAGGCACTGTCTCGTGTTGCTTGCGAAACAACACCGAACCCCACCACGCCTTCTCTCCTTGAATTATCATGAATGTAACCCCCACGCACACACACGCACACACACCTCCTTGCGCTTGGCCCCGGTCTTGGCCCCCTCCAGGGGGAGGAAGAAGCGGAAGAAGGAGGGGCAGGGCCGCAGCCTGCGTGGCGCGTGGCGTGCCGCGTGTTAGGTTATCGGCAGTATAAAACCAGGTACAGACGTGTAGGGCCGCGTGGCTGCGTGAGTTAGCATAGTAAAGAACCAGGTACTAGGCTGTCTGGGGCGGGGATTGCAACCCTGCAAAAGACTCGCCCGTCCCTCCCAGCCGACACCCGCACTCACTTGCCGCCGCCGGGCTCCTCCACGGGGTCCTGTCGGAGGCCGGGGTTGCAAAGAAAACACACACACACACACACACACACACACACACACACACACACACACACACACACACATTATGATATTATTGTTTTCTTTGTGCCCTTTAACACACACATACAATATGAATTTGTGCTTTTTAACACACATACATCATTAATGACAATGATGTAAAGGGGTGTTGTTGCATGTCTGGCAAGCCTCCCTCTCACCTCCACTCCCTGCAGCTCCTCCTCCCCTTCGTCCTCCTCCTCCTCCTCCTCCGGCTCCTCCTCGTCTTCGGGGTCGGGCAGGTCGGGCGCGGGGCCGCCGTGCTTGCCGTGGCGCTTGGAGCGCAGCGGCTCCTGCTGCTTCTGCTGCTGCTGGCCCTTCTTGCCCTTCTTGCCGCCTGCCGACACCGCCTGCATGTGCAAGCCAAGCACACAGGCACAGGATCAGGCAGCATTGCGTTGCCTTGTTGTTCCTGAACACGTAAAACTGTTGGGCCGTGACATGACTTTGGACAGTACGATATCATTCAACACGCCCCTCTCCACGGCCCACCTGCTGCTGCTGCTGCTGCTGCTGCTTGCCGCCCTTCCCGCCGGCGCCCGCCCCCTTCTTCCCGGCTGCCGCCGCCGGCGGGGCGGGGGCCGCCACCAGCAGGCACTTCCCGGGCCGCCAGTCGATGATGGTGGCCTCCTCCCGGGCCTGTATGGGGGTTCCATGCATGTTAAATAAGTCGAGAAGAAGTAGACTGCAGGGGGTGCGGGGTAGCCGTACGGAGTAATCAATCCACATGTATTGGTGTGGGGGCGTAGCGGCGCCTGTGACCATGTGCCTGTTACAACTCAGTTGCAACTTGCAAGCCGCAGGCACGACAGAAGTGCACCTCGCCACGGCAGGGCCAGCCCCCTTCGCGCGCCACACCCCACGCGCTTTGTCCGCCCCCTCCCAGCCTCTCTTCCCTCTTCCCCCGCCCCGCCCACTCGCCCAGCGCTCCCCACCTCGATGATGTCTCCGGGTCCGCCGCCGCCGGCCTTGGGCGGCGCGCGCTTCACGTAGATGCCCTTGCGCAGCACCTGCGCGGGCGTGGGGCGGATGGAAAGGGTGTGTGGGGTTTGTAAATACCAGCCCAAACTAAACCAAACCAAGCTAAACTAGCGGAGCACAGGCAGAGGAGGCGACAGTTACAAGCGATAATGGGGGCATGGGTAATAAGGAGACGGCGGTGGCGGGCGCACGAGTAGGAATTGTCCTCCATGCAAGACGAAGTTGTGATGCGGGGTTTGGGGCCGGTGGGGAGTAGCACGTAGTCGGCACCGCCGTGCTGCCAACAGAATTACTGGAGAAACGTCCTCTTACAGCATCCCCAATAACAGAAACACTGGAGAAACGTTTCCTTTAGGCATCTCCGATAACAGAAACACTGGAGACACGTTTTTGTGAAGCATCTCCGATAACAGAAACACTGGAAGCGCCGCGCCGCGCCGCGCCGCGCCTCGCGCACCTTGTTCTCAAAGTAGGGGTTGGGGCTGGCGAAGTGCAGCTCCACGCACATGCCCGCCGGCCCGCGCTCGTAGCGCACGTCGGTGCAGTACTCGAGCGCGTGGCGGTCGCGCGGTGTGATGTGTGGGGCCAGGCTCTCCTGCGGGGTGGGGTTTGGGGGGAGGAGGAGGAGGAGGAGGCGAGGAGGAAGCGAGGGAGGAAGAGGGGGAGAAAGAGGGGAAGGCGGGCGGTGAGCCGTGGGAGGTTTGGCGCGGGTAGGGAATACAGCAAGGCGCACAGCCGGTACGCAAGGCAGTGCAGCGTGACAGGAAGCGGACTGCCGTTGGCTGCATTGCGGTGCCGAGTTTCTGAAGAATACAAAGATGAGGCTAAGCCCAAAATAGAAAATATTCGTCGCCCTGGCACTGCACCGCACCTCGTTGCACAGCGCGTTCAGCCAGAAGAACGGCACACCCGCCCGCCCACTGCCGCCGCCGCTGCTTGCCCCGCCCTTGGCGGCCGCGGCGGCGCCCTTGGCCGATGGGGAGCCGGCGGCGGCGGCGGCGGCGGCGGACGCGGCGGTGCCCCGCGGCTGGAACTCCTGCGGGGGCGCGGGCACAACGGAGGAAGGCAGCCCGACCCGTTACCTTCATAGCCATGCACGTTTTAAACTTGGCGACCGCTCGGCTCCGGGCTCCTGATTTGGTTTGGTTTGGGCTGGTATCTACAACCTCCCTTCCCGTTCGGGCAGCTGCTCCGTACTCATATCCACTCAACAACCTTGAGTCCTTCACCCTTCCACACACCCACACACCCACACACCCACACACACACACACACACAGACACACCTTGAGCTCGTCCTCGTTTGGCTCCGAGATGCCTGTGACCAGCTCATACCTGTGTGTACGTGTGTGTTGGAAAAGCACAACGGACGAGAGCCGTGTGTGTGTGCGTGTGTGTGTTGTGGGGTGTGTGTCTTGTGGGGTGTGTGTGTGTGTACGTGTGTGTATGTGTGTGGGCTGGTAAGGTGTGTGTGAGAAAGAGAGGCGGGCGGCTGGTGTGAGAGCCGATGTCGATGGTTCGACGGGTCGGTGGTCAGTGAAAGGTTCAGTATGGTTCTTGGCGGCTGAATGTACGGCATCAGACGCGAGTCCGGTGACGCGTGTCCTAACCAGTACGACTGCCCGGACGTGTGGGTGCCAACGTGGAGGTAAGGGTGGGCCGCACCACACAGCTGCGTTGGTGCGAGTGGGAGACGCCGATTCTGATGTGGGGGGTTGCAGGTATGTGTGGTTAACTGCTGATGTCGTGGGGCGGTGCTTGACGGCGGTGTAGGGGGAGGGAGGTCGGGCCAGGCTGTGTGAGGCGCCAGCAACGGGTTGTGACAGTGCGTGACGCGAGGGTCATGCTGCTGCGTGGGTTGCGCGGGCCTTCACTCGAGAAGCGCGCCGAGGAGAGTGGACATCCCGAAAATGCGTTGCAAAGGCTTCTTACGACATATCATCGCGAAATCAGATGCGGCAGGGCGCTCTCGCGAGAGTGCCAGCAACCCACACCTGCGGGTGCAGTGCCCATGCGCGAGAGCCCTCCTTACCGGCGCTCCAGCAGCGGCTGCCGGGCGCGCAGGTATTCCATCAGCAGCTCCTCCTGACGCTCCTGGCGCTTCTTGTGGGTTGCCTCCATTTGCACCTACGTTGAGCGCGAGCGGTGCACCGAGGGGCATCGTCGGTTAGGGGCACGTCGGCACCAGCTCGACGTCGACAGAACGAGCATCTTAGCAGACAGCCAAATCACCTCAATTGCCTCGATGGCAGCGAAAACCTTCTTCTCCGCCATTTTGCCGCCCAGCTCCAAGGAGCGCAGCAACTCCGCTGAAACCCTGCTTGCACCAGCTGCTTCAAACTGCTGTCAGCGGTGTCCAATCATGTCAGTGCACATGTACTACTGCAGGGCTTGGTGGGCAAGGGGCAAAGGCGGGCCAGAGAAAGCTGTCCGACCCCGCCCAATCCGGCGCCCATTCCACGGCCTTCGTCGTTTTCTGACGTTTCACTCGTAGTATTGACGTCGTTTCGACTACTTATCGCTGAGCCATCCAAAATGTTCGAATCCTAGAGCACTTTCGCGGTTGTTGCGAGTGATCTTTGCAGTTCGGGAGACGTCGTCGACGGGCGCCATGGAGTCCATTAAGGGGCATCCTGAGTATGTCGAGACCGTTTTCGGAGAGGCTATCGTCGCGCGTGACGAGTCGCTGGTTGTTCTTGCGGGTGCATCCGGACTGGGACCGCCCGACCTGTGCTGGCTCCAAAAGGCACCAAAGAGCGCACTTACTGGAGCCACTGGCGAGGCTAAGGGCTACTACCACTATGTGCTGGGCGGGAATGCATCATCGTCCGCGGCTGTCGCTGCGTATTTCGCTACGCTGACAGCCATGGTGGAGCCGCCGACGTTCCTTCAGGTACGCATTGCTGGAGTTGGACGGGGACCAGGAGTGATGCCGGCCTCGGAGTGTCGCGCGTTTCCGGTTTCTATGTGTGTGAGGGTGGCGCGGCGACGGGCGCTCACCCCACGACCGCGTTGCAGCACGGCTCTTCGTCATAGCACGGCCGGGCGGGTTACTACGTACCCAAAGCCCACAGCACACGGGGCCATAGTAGCGCCATCCTCGGAAACTGCCCGCCTGTCCCAGGCGGCCAAGCCGCTTGCTTTGCAACACGCCCTTGGGTCTCCCCCCCACGGGCGTCTCTCTCCCCCTCCTCCCCCCCCCCCCACACACACCTCTCTCCCCCCTTCCCCCTCCTCCACCTCTCCCCCTCTTCCCCCAGGGCCTGTTCTCCACCAGCGAGACGCGCATCGAGCGCGGCTTCTACTGCTGCTACGACCCTCTGTCTCGGCTGGACGTGCGCTGCGAGCTGTGCATCCCGGGCGGCGTGGTGTGCGGCGCGCTGGACTGCGAGGGCAACGTGCACGACGTCACGCCGGACCTGTGGCGAAACTGCGTGGTGAGGCGGAGGGGAAGGGGTTTTGGGGGTGGTGAGGCGGAGGAGGAGGGGGTGGGTGGGTGGTGGAGGGGGGGGAGTTGGAGGGGGAGCGGTGGGGCAGGGGGGTGGTGGAGCGCACGCGCACGAGGGCACGTGTGCAACTGCAATTCCAGCGCACCTGGGATTTGGCAGTCGTTCACCCCCCTCCCCATTCCTGGTCCCCCTACCATACCTGTGATTTGCTGACTCCGTCCTCCACATGCACGGCTGCCCTCCCCTCCCCAGGTGGCTGCCTTCCTGCGCTCGGAGCTGTACGACGCGGAGCTGGTGTCGTACAGCAGGGCGCCCGTGGCCCGGTGAGGAGGGGGCTGGGGGGTGGGTGGGGAGGGTGGGGGTTGGGTGAGGGGTTGCGGGGGAGGGCAGGGAGAGCAGGCGGAATGGGAGGGAGGGAGCGGAAGGGAGGGGAGGAGTGGGCAGGAGTGAAAGGAGGGGAGGAGTGGGCAAGAGCGGGGGGCAAGAGCGAGAGGGAAAGGGACGGCTGTAGTGTTGGGTGGACCGAGCCCGGTCACGTGGGTGACCCCGGGGGGATAGCTGGTTTACCGTGTAAGTGCCCCGTGCAGCCTTCTCACCCACTCACCCGCCCTCCCCCTACCGTCTACCACTTCCTTAACTAATCATGAATGTAACCCCCTCCACGCTGCAGCCACCCCCCGCTGCCCACCCCCTCTGACGAGTCGCGGCTGCTGAGTGCGGTGGCGGGGCTGTACGAGGACGGCGTGCTGCCGCAGGGGCTGGAGGCGCTCACCGTGGACCAGGTGGGACCAGGGGTTCGGGAGGGAGGGAGGGGGAGCGGTGGCGGGAAGTGGTAGACGTGTGTGTGTGTGTGTGTATGTGTGCGTGTGTGCGCGGACCAGGTGTGCGTGCGGGAGGAGGGGGGAAATGGCGGAGGGGGCACCACGGGGTGTGGGCCAGGACAGGGACGATGCACCTGCTGCGCTATGTCCTCCACTCCTCTACCTCCTCCCGCCTCCCCCTTGCTCCACCTCCACTTACTGCCCCACCTCCGCCCCCTACGCCTTCACTTCTTTATCAATCATGCATGTAACCCCCCACCACCACCACCAGGCTGGCGGCGTGGCGCCCGAGCACTCTGACGTGGTGCTGCACTGCCTGCTGCACTACCTGGCGCGCCGGCAGCGCTGGGGCACGGCGCTGGAGTTCTTCGCACGGTGAGGCAGGGAAGGAGTGAGGGGTGGGGGCTGCGGGTAAGGGGCCGGGGTAAGGGAGGGGGCGGGGCGGGTACGGGGGCGGGGGTGAGGGGGCGCGGGTGAGGGGGCGGGGGTGAGGGGGCGGGGGCGAGGGGGCGGGGGTAAGGGGCAGCTCTCAGTGTGAAGCACTGGGGTTCGCCGTGGTCGAAGAAGTGGGTTGGCGGGATTGAGGAGGCGGCGTAGGGCAGTGGGGTGGTGGTGGTGGTGGTGGATGGCGCCAGTGTCAGGGCCCTGCACTCTGCAGCGCTGGCGTCACGTCACCGCAGTGTCCCCTGTGCAGCGTGTGTAAGTGGGGCCCATCGCGTGCGGCACGCCTCGACCGTCCCTATCTCCCCTGCCATCCATTTCTGCCCTCGGTTGTCTTGGTTTGTTCAGTTTGGGCTGGTGTTTACAAACCCCCTCCTCGTCCCCCCTCCCCTCTTCCTCCTCCCCAGGCTGTGCTCCTCCTACCCGCCCGCGGCGCTGTACGTGGCGGCGGTGCAGCGCGAGTGCGGGCTGTACGATGACGCCCTGGGTGCGTGCCTGGGTGGGAGCGGGGGTTGGTGTGGTCTTGGGGGATGGGAGGGATGGGAGGGATGGGACGTGAAGTAGGGTGCGGGCGCGCGGAGCTACTATATGTATGAGAGCACCGCTGGACCATCCGCCTGCCCCCAAGATTGCCTACCGTCTACCATTTACCTAGCTAATCATGATTGTAACCCCCACCCGCCCTACCCGCCTGCCCGCCTCCTCCCATAGCCACGCTGTCCCGGGCGGTGGAGGAGGCGCCGGCTGAGCCGCTGCTGCTGGCGGCGCTGGCCACCGAGTGCTTGTACTCGGACCAGGTGGGTTGGGAGGCAGATGTGTGCGTGTGTGTGCGGGGGTTGTAACACCAGCCCAAAGTAAATTGCCGGGGCTGCAAACATGGTTGGGAAAGCGGTACAGGATGCACTGAAGACTGGGGGCGGAGCGGGGGCGCAGGTGTGGGTGTGGGTGTGGGGATGGAGTGCAGGGTGGGGATGGCAGTGGGCATCGCCAGCCTTGTACCAGGCACCAAGCGGAATCGCCATCCGCGACATCCCTCCGGAACCGTCGCCAAACCCCAACTCCAACACCCTACCCTCCGACTTCCACTTCTAAATCATTTACCTTGGCCCCCAACCCATCATAAATGAAGGCCCCATTCCTAACCGCACCCTCCCCAACCGCACCCTCCCCAACTCCTAACTTTCTCTTCTTCTCAAATCAGTAGTAAACCCAGCCCGCCCCCAACCAATCACGACAACCGCCCCCTCCCCGCTGCCCCGCCCCCCCTTAATTAATCATGAATGTAACCCCCCCCCCCAGCTGGAGGCCTCGCTGCGTTTCGCCACCCGCGCGGTGCGGCTGCGGCCGCCGCTGCGCCCCGCCTGGCTGGCTCTGGCGCGTGCGCACGTGCGGCTGGGGTCGGGCGGCGCGGCGCTGGTGGTGCTCAACCTGGTGCCGCCGCCGCCGCTGCCGGGCCGGGAGGAGGCCATGCTGCATGTGGGTTGTTTGGGTTGGGGTGGGGTGCGCGGGGTGGTGGTGGTGGGGGGGGCTCGGGGTAGCCGTCCTTGTGGGGGTGGGGGAGATAGTAAATCCATTCCCAAACGAACCAAGACCCAGAACCTAGAGCGCGGGGGGTGCTGGGCCAGACGCAGCAGTGTCGATGGGGCGCGGCTGTTTGTTGCGGTATCTTGGAATGGCGCAACTATCCTCCACCGCCAAATGGAACGCCGCACCTCACACGACAGCCTTACCAGTCATCTCCGCCCGCTCATCCACTGCCCCTCGCCCCCTGCGCCTCTCTGCTCACCCCTCCGCCTCCTCCGCTTCCTCTCTGCTCACCCCTCCGCCTCCTCTCCGCCCCTCTCCGCCCCCCCCGCAGGTGGTGGTTGCGCCCGAGCCCAAGTCCACCACGCGGCCCGGCCTGCCCGCCTACGACCTGGACGTGGCGGCGGCGCGGCAGGTGCTGGCGGAGGAGGTGAGGCGGGGGGGGGGGGGGGGAAGGGAGGAGGGAGAAGAGGGAGGGAGGGGAGGGAGGATGAGGGAGGGAGGCATGAGAAGGGGGGGTTAGTGTCTCCAACGTCTGGTTATCACTGGTGAACCAGGGTCTGAAACCAGCCCACAGGGAGGGAGGGAAGGAGGGGGAGCAGATAACGAGATGACCCCCGAAAGAAAGAACTCTGAACACACACACACACACAAACACAAACACAAACACATACCGTACACACATACACACACACAGGCCATCGTGCACCCGGGCATTGAGTCGGGCGCCGCCGCCGCGGCCGGCGGCGCCGCCGGCTCCTCCGCCGCCGCCGGCTCCACCTCTGCCGCCGCCGCCGCCGCCAACACGCTGCCGGGTGCGCTGATGGTGCCGCGCGAGCCGCCCGACGCCGCCGTCTGTCCGGACACGTCGCCGCTGCGCATCACCAAGGCCGTGTTGGCGGCTGTGTACACAGTGCTGCAGGTGGGGGGGAGGGGGAGAGGGCTGGAGGAGGGGTGGGGTTGTAGATACCAAGGCCCGAACTAAACCGATGCCCATGCAATAGAGCGGGGGGCGGGGCAGCGTTGTCGTCGGCTTCGTAGTTCAAGTGCAATCCCCTGCGGCCCCCTCTCCCTGCCCCCTGGGCTTTCTGGTGATGATGGGACTTGGGCATGTCACACCCGCCTACCCCCGGACGGCCGCTCATTTGGTAACGACTTTCCAACCCCTGGCATAGGGAGAATGGGGGGAGAAAGAGGTCGTATGACGTCTACCACTTCCTTAACTAATCATGAATGTAACCCCCACCTA
The DNA here is from genome assembly GCF_000002595.2 of Chlamydomonas reinhardtii. Lineage (NCBI taxonomy): Eukaryota > Viridiplantae > Chlorophyta > Chlorophyceae > Chlamydomonadales > Chlamydomonadaceae > Chlamydomonas > Chlamydomonas reinhardtii. Next base: position 3,277,362 of record NC_057005.1, on the reverse strand, counting down.
CCCCCTACCCCCATGGCTTCGTCTGCAGTCGTCAGTGGATCCTGTACCGCTTTTACAAACATCCTTGCAATCCCTCCCTCTCTGCCCTGCTCCCTTCCCCCGCCTGTTCAGGAGCTGGTGGCTGTGTCGGGCTGGGATGGCTTCCTGCAGCTGCGCGGCGGCGTGTTCGTGATGCATGCCGACAGTGACGTGCTCAGGGAGCAGCAGAGGGTGAGGCAGGGGGGGGGGGGCGGGCGCCGGGGCCTGGGGGGGGAGGGAGGGCTGTGGGGGTTGTAAATACCAGCCAAGCTAAATCAAATCAAGGCAAAGTAGCGGAGCACAGACATAGGCAACAGGGAAGGGCGGAGGGAGGAGAGGTGAATGGCGAGGGGGGGTCCAATGGGAGGGTTGTAAATACCAGCCCAAACTGAACCAAAACCAACGAGAACGAGCGAGGGGGAGGGGGGATGAAGGCGGCGGCAGCATGGGGAAACCTCGTGCCTGGGGACGAACACCTGTAGCTCGATTCCGCCTCCCACGTCCTCACCCACAAACCTGCCTCAACGCCTCCACACGGATCTAACAGGAGGCGGAGGAGCGGGAGGAGAAGCTGCGCCTGCTGCACCGCCAGCTGTCAGCCACACTGCCGATGTCGCCGGGCAGGGGGCTGGCGGCGGCGCCGCCGCCGCCAGCGCCGTACGGAGCCATGTCGCGCCGCCCGCCGCCCGAAGGTGAGAGAAAGAAAAGGAGTGGGTGTGTTGCGTGTGCTGTGCGTTGTGTTATAAACGAAACGAAAGCAGAATGAGCAGCCGGCGCCGTGTTGTCGAGCAGCCGTATGGCCGCGCGCTGCCCCACAGCCTTTTAATCCCCAGGCTCACAACTCGACCCCTGGACGTAACTCCCCTCACACATCGTTCCAGCACGCATTCTTCCACACATACACATACTTGCTCATCTTGTTCGCCACTCTGAACTCACACACATGTTGACCCCCCCTTAACTTATTTATATGAAACATGTACACAACCGCCCCCCCAGGTGTGGACTTTGAGTCGCAGCTGGACGAGGCGGTGGCCATGGGCCTGTCCGACTTCCCCGAGCACCTGGAGGAGGTGAGGGAGGGAGGGGGGGCAGGGGCGTGTGTGTGTGTGTGTGTGTGTGTGTGTGTGTGTGTGTGTGTGTGTGTGTGTGTGTGTGTGTGTGTGTGTGTGTGTGTGCGTGTGTATGTGTATGTGTGGGCCCGGGCACATAGCCCCCCCCCTGCCCGGGGCCCGTTTGGGCTTTGCACCTGCCCCTCAACAGCTCATGTCTGGGTGTCTGTGCACACCGCTGCGCGCGTGTGTGTTTTCACCGCCAGCGCCTAGGGCGGTCGTGCCTAGAACCCAACCCTCCCGCTCCTCGCTTCCCCTTCCCTCCATGGATGGCTACCCCCCCCGTCTCCCTCTCCCTCCTCGCTTCCCCACCTTCTGTACAAAACATGAATCAACCAACCCCACCGCCGCCACAGGCCGGCTACGACGATCCGCGTATCGCCGCCGCGCGAGAGGCACAGCGCCGCCACCTGCGAGCCATAGCGGAGCGGCAGGCGGCGCTGGAGGCGGCGGAGGGGGGCGCCTATGCCGACGACGAGGGCGGCAGCAGCAGCGGGGCCGGGGGCAGCGACGGCGGGGGCGCGGGAGGCAGGGGCCGGCGGCGGAGGGCCAGTCGGAAGGCGGCGGGTGCGGGTGCGGGTGCGGGGGCGGGGGCAGGGGTGGCGGCGCAGTTCCGAGGGTTGGGAGGGCCCGGAAGGGAGGAGGTGGAGGAGGAGGAGTTTGAGGGGTTGGATCCGGAGGAGGCGGCGGCGCGGCGGCGGCACCTGCGGCAGCAGCAGGAGGCGTTTGAGGCGGACCTGGAGGAGGAGGAGGCGGAGGCGGGCGGTGACGGCATTGTTGATGCCAGCGCCTTTGCAGCGGCAGAGGAGCAGCAGCAGCAGCAGTACCAGCAGGCGCAGGCGCACGCACAGGCGCAGTATGCGCAGCAGCAGCCGCAGCCGCAGCAGCAGCAGCCGGAGGTGCGGCGGGCACCGGAGATGACGGCGCCGGCCGCCGCCACCACAGCCCCGTCGCAGCCGGGCGGCGGCGGCGGCGGCACTAGCAGTTGGTGGGGCACGTTCTTTGGCGGCGGCGGTGGCGGCGGTGCGCCGCAGTGGCGCGAGCCGGGGCCGCTGGGCGAGGCGCGGGAGGCGGGAGGAGGAGGCGGCAGCGGCGGCGGCGCGCGCCGTTGTGGTGTTGTTGACACCGGCGCGATGTTGCAGCTGCACCAGCAGCACCAGCAGCAACGGGACACGGCGCACTTGAAGGGGAGCTTGCTGGCAGCACGGGCGGCAGGGCAAGCAGGGGCGGCGCCAGGCGGCGGGGGCATAGGGGCGGACGGGGAGTGGTGGTCGCCTGCGCGCGCCACAGCCGCCGCCGCCGCCAGCAGCAGTGGGCGGCAGACCGGGGCAGGCGCGGGCCTGGGTGCGGGCGCGGGCGCGGGCGCGGGTTGGTGGGGCCAGGGCGTCGCCTGCACCGCACTCGCGCCGCTGGAGCGGAGAGCTGGTGCGGCCGGTGTGGCCGCAGGCGGCAGCGGCTGTGGCAGCGGCTGTAGCAGCGCCTGCGCTGGTGTCGCCAGCACCAGCCACGGCCACAGCAACAATGGTGCCAGTAGCAGTAGCAGCAATACCGGCAGTAGCAGCACGGGCGCGGGTGCGGGCCTGGCGGCGGCGGTGCTGGGACGGCTGCTCGGCAAACTGCGGGAGGCGCGGCAGCGGCGCGGCGCGGCGTCGGCTCGGCGGCGGCTGCAGCAGCTGCGGCTGGCGACGGCGGCGGAGCTGCTGGCCACGTGCCCCGAGCTGGCGCCCTACCGCCCGCTGGCGCCGCTGCTGGCAGCGGCTGCGGCTGCTACTGCTACTGCCGCGGCGGCGGGTGCTTGTGGGGGTGCGGGTGGTGTCGCTGGTGGTACCGCGCTTGTGCACAGCGCACGCCGCATTGCGGCTCCGTACGGCTGCAGTGGCTGCGGCGGCGGAGCGGGCGCCAGTGTCGGCGGCGGGCCCGGCGCAGTGGCGGAGGCCACCACCACCACGGGAGCCGAGCACGGAGCCGCCGCGGGAGCAGCCGCCGCCGCCGCCGCCGCGGGCGCCTCGCCGCCTCCGGCGGGCGGGCACCGGCCGCAGCTCGCCACCGGCGCCACCATCGGCACCAGCACCGCCAACCCCGGCACCGCCGCCGCCGCCTCCTCCTCACAGCAGCAGCAGCAGCTGCTTCAGGCCGTGTCGCCGGGCGGTGGAGCAGAGGAGGCCCACGGCACTACTCCGAGCGCAGCTGCGGGGGCGGGAGTGGGTGTGGCTGCGGGGCAGCAGGGGCCGCTGGGCAGCGACGGCTTCCCGCTGGTGCTTCAGAACGCCGACGCCGACCGACAGGTGTGGCTGTTTGAACGGACGTGGATTCGCATGTGTGTTTAGAACGCGTGCTCGTGTCCTTGTGTGTCACCCGGGTGAACGTCACCTCCCTCAACCGCCCCTGCTCCGCCCCTCCCGCCCCGCATCCGCTACCCCTCTCACCTGCCCACCTCATCTCCACCTCGTCTCCCTCCCCCTCCCTCTCCCTGTTCTTACTTGCTGTCCCCTGGCTCCCCTGCTAGCATCCTGTTCCCATTGTTGTGAACCTTGCAATCCCCTCCCTCCACGCGCTCCCTCTCCCCCTCCCTGTCTTCCCCCCAGATGGTGTGTGAGGGCCTGGACGTGACGGAGCTGGGCGCCAAGCGGCTGTGTGTGAGGTGGCTGGACGAGCTCATCGTGGCACTGTGGCACGACCTGCAGGTGGAGGGGGGGGAGAGGGTTACATTCATGAGTATTCAAGAAGCGCCCGGGGGCTTGCCAGGGTAAACATTGGGAACAGGATACAGCAGAGAGGCTGGGGTAAAGCAGCAGGCGGGAGGAGGGAGTAAGTGGTGGCCACGAGTCGGCGCCGTGCCCGGTGGCCGGTGTACTGAGGCTTGGGACGTGCGGCACGCCGGCGCGAGGCCCGGGGGCGCGGACACGCGGGTAGCGGGAGGCAGGGCAGGGCAAGGCAACGGCTTGGGCAAGGGCGTGGGCACCTAGCCGCCCTCCTCCTGCCTTATTCCGCCCCTTCTCCTCTACCCCCTCTACCCCCTGGCTACAACTCCACGTCTCGAGTAATCATGAATGGGATCCCCTACTACAACCCCTCCTACCTCCTCCGCCTCCCTTCTACCCCTCTTCAGGCCTTCCTGGACTGGAAGGCTCTGGACACGGAGCTGGCGGAGGCGGGCTGTGCAGGCAGCCACGCCGCCATCGTGGCCGGCATCGCGCCGCCGCCCTCAGCCGCAGACTACGCCCGCGCCAGGGAGCAGCAGCAGCAGCCCGCAGGTGGGCGCGGGTGGGCATGGGTGGGGGGGCATGAGTTAGTTGGGTGGGTGGGTGGGAGGGTGGGAGGGTGGGGTGGGTGGGTGTGGTTGGGATGTGGAAGGGACTGCTTTGCCACCTGGCCTAGCTTCTACACCCAACCCTATAGCCAGCTGCCGCACTCGGCGAGCGCGCGCTCAAGCCATCCTTTCCCCCATCCTACGCCCAACCCAGTATTCATTGATTAACTCTGATTTACTGCCGGCCGCGCGCGCCCACGCTGCAGACGGCTCCGGCGCCCCGCCGCCTGTGCCGCTGCCGCCGCCTCCTCCCGCGCTGCCGTCGCTGCCCTGCACCGAGTGGCTGCGGCGGGCGCTGCTGGCGGAGCGGCTGCACCACGAGGGGGACGCCCTGGCCGCGTACCAGGTGGGGGCAGCGGGGAGGGGGAGTTACATTCATGAATAATTAAGAAGTGAAGTCATAGGCGGGTACAGTTGCAGCGTAGACGCGGGGGGAGGGGGAGGGGTTGTAAGTACCAGCCCACACTAAACCGACACCAACTAAAACGAGCGGGGGTTTGCAGGGATGTTTGTTGGAAAGGGGCACAGGATGCACTGAAAACTGCAGACGGAGTCGTTACCACATCGGGGAGGGGACAAGAGGGGATGGGAAGGGGACGGGAGGGGATGGGGAGGGCGATGCCCTGGCCGCGTACCAGGTGGGGAGGGAGGGGACGGGGACGGGGACGGGGACGGGGACGGGGACGGGGACGGGGACGGGGACGGGGAGGGACCGGCGACCCCTCTACCCCGAGTGGTAGGGACACGCAATGCCGGTTGCCCCCGGCGCTTCTGGGGCTGGCCGCTTGGCCTACTAGACTCTGCAACTCCCCCCGTTCACGGACAGCGGTAACGACGCGCCTGCTGTACCACTGTGCCGGTTACAGCTTCACTTCCTAAGTTGTCATGAATGTAACCCCACCCCTAGCGACTGACTAATCCCGCCGGGGACCCCACCCGCCCACCCCTCAGGCCGCGGTGATGACACCGCCGCCCGCCCCCGGCTCCACCCCGCCACCGGCCACTAGCGGCGCCGCCTCCGCCCCCGCCTCCGCGGTGTTTGCGGCGCTGTCGGGCGGCGGCCCCGGCTGCTTCAGCGCGATAGCCTGGGAGGTGAGACTGAGGCGGTTGTGTGTGGTGGTATGGGGTGGTATGGGGTGGGGTAACTACGGGTACCGTAATAGTTGCCTGTTAGAACCTTGTAGGTAAATTAGGTTGGAAGTTAGGACCTCGTTTTTATAACACACACACACACACACACACACACACACATACACCCGAAACACACAGGCCATCATGCGCCTGGCGCCCGCCGCCGAGCCGCGCGACACGGCCTGGGCGCTCCGTGGCGTGGCCGCCCTCATGGCCTGGCTGGAGGCCCGCGCCCCACCCGCCGGAGCCATCCCCTTCACATCGGGATTCCTAGCGCCAGGCGCCTCCGCGGCAGCAGCAGCCGCAGGCGCCGTGCGGGCTGCGCCCGCTGCCGCCGCCGCTGCCGCGGCGGCGGCGGCAGCCGCCGCCGCCTCCGGCGGCGGCGGCAAGCTGGCGGCGTGCCCACTGGTGGTGGTGCAGTGCTTGTATCTGGTGGCGGCGGTGCTCGGGGAGGCGGGCGTAGCGGAGCTGCTGGCGGCGGCGCCGGCGGCTGGCGGCAAGCCGCTGGCGGCGGCGGTGTCGGCCGCCGCCGGCGGGCGGCCGGTGCAGGCCGCCGCGGCGGCGGTGCTGCGGAATGCGGTGGCGGGCGCCGCCGCGGCGCGGGCGGCGGCCGCAGCGGCAGCGGGGGCGTCGACTTCGCCGGGGGCCGCCGCGGCGGCGGAGGGGATGGAGGGGTTGCCGGGCCCGGCGTCGCCTGGCGGCGGCGGCGGAGGGGGGGTTGAAGCGGAGGAGCAGGCGGCGGAGCAGGCGGCGGGGCACGAAGAACAGCAACAACAGCAGTAGCAGTAGCAGTAGCAGATGGCGTGTGAAGGTGGCACAGGTAGTGTTGACCCTGGACCGTTAATGAATAATGATGATGCGCGTATTCAGGATTCTCCTTCTTTCGTGGACCCCTCCGCCGCGCGATGCCGTAGCGCAGCAGCGCGCTCGAGGGATGCGCATTGTATTGAGTTGACGTGTGATCCTTGAACCGGCGATCGGCCGCATGGGAGGAAGCTGAGTTGCGAGGAGGAGCGGAAGCTGCGCGTGGGCCGCGGCCTGCTTGGCGGTCTGGGCTGGGTCACTGGGTGTGGGTCGTGCATTCAGGAGTGATTGCTGTGACCGTGTGACGGCTTCGACAGCTGGAACGTGTGTAACACTGTGTCCCAGCAAACCCGCAGACTCATATGACGTTCCCTCACTTCCAAGGGCCTGGGGCGGGACCACAGACCTGAGAACCGCCGAGACCCCCCAGAGAAGCGGCGTGATGTTGTTGATTGACACTGTGATACAATCTCAATCTGCAAGCACTCAAGCAGGACCAGCCCGACCAGGGACCGTGTCACACTGTGGCCAGGCCCAGCCACAAAGGTCCTCCGCGTCCCCGCCCAGGAATCCAGGGAGCGGGGGCAGGGGGGGGACGGGAGCGGACCCTGGGGTTTCGGGGGCCGCATGGCACGTGGCGCGTGGGTACCTACTAGTTGCCCACAGCACGCTTGGCAATGAATGTTGTTTGCAAACTTCCTTGCTGGGCCCGTTGCGACATAATGGCACGGGCCGGACCCGGCCCCACCCCGCGCCCCGCAGCGCGCGCCCAGCCGAGGGCCGGCGCAGGCGCGGGCCGCTCGGCTTCCTGTCAAGTTTTGGGCCCGCTGGGCCCTGATCTCAAGATTGCACACAAACGTCAGCTTCTGTTATCAATACATGGTTTATATATATGAAGCAACGGGCTGCAAGCGCCTACCTGCGGCGCGACTGGTCTGGCCGGGGGCCCAAACCGTCGCTACATGCAGGTATAAAAGCGGTCGAATTTCCAGCAAAGGTTCATTCATTTACACACTGTCCATATACCTAACTTTCGTAATAAAAACAGATCGAACGCTGAGGCCACTGTGCTGCAGCATACAAAATGAACCTCTCGAGCTATGTACCCACGGTTGCAATGCCGCGCCCCTCTTATCCGCTCATTCTAATAACGGCCACTGGCGTCCTGGCAGCGTGGCTCGGCTCGAAGGCGCTGCGCAGGATTCAGGTACATTCCACTCCGCATGCCACATGCCTCCCGGCCTTCCGAACCCGCCCGTGCCCTGCGCGTCGGCTGCCTAGAGTCATGCTGACTGGGACTGGGTTGACATATTGCTATAGTAGGGAAGATTTGGGGTGGGACGTTGCGCGCGGCCAGACCAGCCGAAAACGGCCTCGCCGAGCGGGCACGGCCACCGTGAACACGCGGCGCCCTCCGGCGCCTCCTCCCAAGTCCCAACACGCGCGTCCCTTTCCCGCCCCGTGTCGCCTGTTTCTTGAAATCAAGGATGCCGTCTCCTGCTGTTATTCTTTCTGCGCCCCTCCCGCAGTATGTGGGCAAGAACGAGCAGGTGCTTGTGAAGCGGCTCACGGAGAAGGTCGTGGTGAACGGTGAGCGAAAGAGAGAGAGCCCGGCGTCAGCATGACAGCCAGCGGTACGGCGCTGCCCACAGTTACAGTGACAGTGACAGTTACAGCCCGCTCAAAAGCGGTCGAGGTCCTGCTCCTCAACCTGTCCTACCTCTCACTGTCTCACAGATTGTCTCACTTGACCGGGGGCGGTTTGGGTGGCGGCGTTGAGGCGGCCTTGGGGTCAGGGGGTCAGGGTGCTGGCTGGCGGAAGGTGCTGGGGGGTAGCCGTACATGTGAAGAACGGAGTGACTGAATCATTGGGGTGGGGTTGTAAAGACCAGCCCAATCTAAACCGAACCCATGCAAAACTGCGAGGAGGAGAGTGTGGCTATGCTTCGGCAACCGGGGGGGGGGGGTCTAGATACCAGCCCGATTAAAACAAGACCAAGCCAAACTAGCGGGCCACAGGCAGAGGCGACAGGGGGGGATGTACGGCACGACAGAGCGAGGGCCTCAGACGGGAGGCTCGCCACCATTGTTGCCGGTTTGGTCAGGTGGGGGATATGTGAATGGAAGACACCCACTGGCACAGCCCGCATCCCCTCCACCCCCACCCCCATGGCCCCACACCATGGCACCCCTACCCCTGCGCACTGCGTAACGCCTACACTCCCCACCACCACCATACACACATATACGCACAAAACACACGCGCATCCACACGCCCAACCCCGCAGGCCCCACGGTGTTTTTCCCCAACCCGCTGACCACGCTGTCGTACTCCAAGCGCAAGGCCATCAACCTGAGCGCGCTGCAGGTGTGTGGGTGTGTGTGGGGGGGTGGGGGTGCAGTACATTCCTGACCCAAATGAGTCATTTTCTATATTGAGCGCGCACACACACACGCACGACACACGCACAATGCACAGCCCTGCATGTTCCTTCCTTATGCTCTCCAACCATCACCCACCACCACCACACGCACACACGCCCTCCCTCACACCTCCTACACCTGCCCCCCTGTTCCCCCCCTACACACACACCCGCAGTACGTCAAGGTGGACGACAGCCAGACGGGCGAGACGCGGGTGGTGGCGGGGCCGGCGCTGGTGTTCCTGGGGCCCTACGAGGCGGCGCAGGAGGTGGGCGGGAGGGCGGGAGGAGGAGAGGAGGGAAGGGAGGGGCGGGAGGGAGGGGCGGGTCGGCAGGATGGGGAGGGAGCAGTGGGGCGGCCGTTAGGGAGGGATGGGCTCTGAGGGGCAGTTGGGGTTGTGGTGCCGCGCCTGACATGGATGTGGGCTTGGGCATGGGCGTGGGCAGGTCTCAGCGCGCACCGCTGCAACTCACAACCGAGTATCTCGTACTCCTCTCCCCAACTCCCTCTCCTTCCCCCTGTTTCACTTCCCCTGCCCTGTCCCTATACTCCCCACCCACCCGCCACGCGGGGGGATAGATTCAGCTACCTCCCTCTCACCCCCACACACACCTCCCCGGCTCCCCTCCCCCTAACCTCCCCCTCCTCCTCCCCCTCCCCCTCTCCTCCTCCACCCTCCCCCACCAGGTGTGTGACAAGACGGTGCTGGGCGCCAACGACGCGGTGCGGGTGACCAACCGCACCAGCGGCGAGGAACGCATCGTGAGCGGACCAGCCACCTTCGTGCCGGGTGCGTGATGGGCGGGGGCGGGGGCGGGGGCGGGCGGGGCTGCTGCAGTGTTATTGCAGTGCTGCTGCTGTGCTGCTGTTGTTGGGGCATGCCTTGTGATGCAGCTAGCTTTGTGGCAGTGGTTGGGGTGTAGGTAGCTTGTGGTTGTGGTTGTGGTTGTGGTGTGGGGTGTGGGGTGCCGGGTCCGCTGGGGCCCACTTCGCACCGCAGCGCCCCACACCCCGCTTTCACCTCACCTCACCTCACCTCACCTCACCACCTACACCTACACCTACACTTACTCCTGCACCTACACACGCACACGCGCACAGGTCCTCTGGAGAGCGTGTCGCGGGTCATTGAGCCCATCACCCTCACCAAGAAGGAGTACGTCAAGCTGCAGGTGGGCGTGTGTGTGTGTGGCTGTGTGTGGGTGTGTGGCTGTGTGTGTATGCCCACACGGCGCCCGCCTGCCTCCGCCCTTGCCTCTCCCCAGGGAAGCACCCCACCCCGGAAAACGAACTTCCCCCTGTCCCTCTTCACGGCTACCCTCATGACCTTGACACCTCTCCCGCCACGCCCACGCCCCTCTTTACTACTCCTCCACCCACTTAATCGTCGGCACGTGTTTGTAATCACTCCGTCCTTCACATGGACGTTCAACCCCCTTACCCACAAACACGCACACGCACACTGGTTTGGTTGGGCTTGTATTTTCAATCCCCACACACACACAAACGCACACGCACACACACAACCACACCCTCACACACAACCACACCAAACAGGACAAGCTGAGCGGGCGCGTGTGGATTGAGTGCGGCCCCGGGCAGCTGTTCCTGCAGCCGCACGTGGTGGCGGTGACGCCCAAGGCCGCCGCCTACAGCCTGCAGAGCCACCAGTACATACGACTGCAGGTGGGGGGGATGGGAGGGGGAAGGGGAGGGGAAGATGAGGGGGAGGTGGGTGGTTGGGGGGTGGGAGGAAGGGGGAGGGGAGGGGGAGGGGAGGGGCGGGAGGGAATGAGGGGGTGGGGAGATGCGGGGGGAGAGGAGGGGGAGGGGAGGGGCGGGAGGGAGGGAGGGTGGCCGTTCATCATGGAAAACGGAGTGAGCAACATACAAGCATGAAGTGCCGACGTCCGGGGGAGAGGACGCGTGTGTTGTGGGGGAGAGGACACGGATTCGGTGTGCAGTCGTAAGGGGCAGGAGTGAGTCGCTTTGCCAAGGCGCGGTGGCAGCACTTGCACTCTCTTACAAACACAGCCGCGCGCTAACCCTTTCAACCTCCCCCCCAAAAAAACCCGACCCAACTGTGTAGGACACGCTGACGGGTGTGGTGCGTGTGGAGCGGGGCGAACAGCTGGTGTTCCCGGGGCCCTTTGAGGTCGCGCTGGACGGCGGCGTGGCGGCGTGCGTGGACCTACAGGCCTGGGAGTACTGCGTCGTACAGGACCGCACAAGCGGCAAGGTGGGAGGGCAGGTTGTGTGTGTGTGGGGGTGTGGGAGTAGTGCGTTTGTGGTGCGTGTGGGAGCTCGCGGTGTTTGTGGAGCTTGAGGTGCGTGTGGAGGCAGGCTTCAGCAGCAAGAGCCAAAGGCCGCTGCCGCCGGGTGTTGGTCGGGTTTGTCGGTGGCACACATGCGGCTTCGCCCTCCTCGCCTGACCTTGGGTGCAGGGGACCGGCAATGCACGTACGACGTAAAACGCCTAACGGCCCTGACCCTGTTTACCTCGTTAGCTTATTATCTCCTGATAACCCCATGCTGACAGATCCGTGTGGAGCGCGGCGAGAAGCTGGTGTGGTTGAGCGGCTCGGAGCGCGTGGTGGGCCGCGAGAAGGAGCAGGTGGGCGTGTGTGTGTGTGTGTGTGTGTGTGTGCGTGTGTGTGTGTGTGTGTGTGTGTG